>NC_057807.1:642273654-642283375 GCF_018294505.1 Triticum aestivum
ACCCGTGGCGTTGCCTCTGGATGAACAGGACCCAGATCGATCGAGCCGGTTGGGGCTGGATGAACAGGACCCCGTGGAGGGCTGGATGAATAGGACGACCCCATGGAGGGCTGGATGAACAGTAGACGGTGGAGGGGGTGGATGAACAGTAGACCGTGGAGGGGTGGTTGAACAGGAGCCCGTGGAGAGGGGTGGTTGAACAGTAGCCGGTGGAGTAGCACGCGGTGGAGGCTGGATGAACATGAGCCCGTGGATGAACAGTCGCAGGTGGAGGCTGGAGGAGGTCGACGGTGGATGAACAGTAGCCCGTGGAGGCTGCAGGAGGTCGACGGTGGAGATGAACAGAACCCCGTGGAGTCTCGTTTTGCGGTACGCCACACCCCTCCTGATGAACAGGACCCCCGTTTTGACCGTAGCGCTCCAACACAAGTCCGTTTCATCCGTTTTGTGGTACGCCAGACCCCTCCCGATCAACAGGACCCCCGTTTCGACCGTAGGAGGTCCGTTTCCTTCGTTTTGCGGTACGCCAGACCCCTCCCGATCAACAGGACCCCGTTCCGAACATGGCCGGTCAAACACAAGGTTGTTTCCTCCGTTGTGCGGTATGCCAGGCCTCATTTCCATCGTCTGTTCCGTCCAAGCCCTCCTGATGAACACGACGACACATTCCGTTCTGACCCAGCTGGTTGGCTCCCCATGAACATGATGACGATGCTGTTTCTCCATTCTGACCCAGCTATGTACATGAGCCCTAGCCGTACGTATGCGCGAGTAGGCATTTGAGACCCTGCCCGTATGTATGTACGTGGCCGTATTTTCTTTCTTGCACCCTGGCCACTGTACGTACGTGTACATGCTGCGTGTGCGCCTCTACTACGACACGTACGCGCCTCTACTACGACACATGCGTGCCTCTACATCGACCAGTATATATGTACGAACACGTTCGCGACCAGAATGACAACGCTACGTACGCTTCGACCAGGTGGGTCCCGACTGTCAGGCACTTCCTTGCCTGAGAAGATGTAGCTGGCGGGTCCCAGCAGTCAGGGGGGCAAATCGTTTTGGTTTTTTTGCCCGGGCGCACTTCCTTGCATGTGAAGGTGTAGCTGGTGGGTCCCAGCAGTCAGGGGGGAAACATTTTTTTCACAAAATATGGTGGCCCGTCCGGTGGGTCCCACCTGTCAAGTTGAGCAACTTATTTTGCGCGTAATAAGGAGGCACTTCCTTGCGGCCGCCGTGGACCCAGCTGTCAGCCTCTCCACGCACAGTACTCTTTTGATGGAAGTCAGTCATTGACCACATTGACCACGCCGCACCGAGAGCACCACAGCGGTGGACGACGGCGAGGCCTAGGAAGGGGACAACGTGGAGCCGGGGAAGACGTAGTAGTGGATGCCCACGCGAAGAGGAGTACGCGGGTTCACTAGTTCGGCTGCGGTGTGAGGTTGCCGTCGCCATAGAATAACAGGGGGTGTGGGTGAGTAGAAGGATGGCCTGGCCAGCGGTGGGAGTAATAGGGGGCGGTGAGGCCTCCGCGGCATCACAGCCGGCCACGGGAGGCAGGAGCATGCATCATGACCGGCGCTGCTTTGTGCGGCTGGAGCACGAAGACGCACTACGGCCGTTGGATGGACATCATATGGTCACTCGAGCTAGAATCATTCATATTGACTAAGTTGACAAAGCCCTCCGTCCCCGTAAACTTAGTAGGCCCACAAGTCAGCCTCCCACCAAGGTGAGTCCTAGCTAGCAGGGGGAGTATTCATTTTTTTGTGCGTAATAAGGAGGCATTTCCGGTGGGTCCTAGGTGACAGCGGGGGGAACATTTTTTTCGCGAAATACAGAGACCCTTCCGGTGGGTCCCAGCTATCAGGTGGAGGAATCATTATTTTGCGCGTAATAAGGAGGCATTTTCCTGTGTGGGCCCTACTATCACCCTCTTCCGATGGCTGTTATTTGTTGACCATGTTGACCTCACCACGCCGAGAGCACAAACGCGATGGACGAGGGCGAGGCCCAGGAAGAAACCACCCGGAGCCGGCAAAGCCACCACAGCGGATGCCCACGCTGAGGGGACAACGAGCGCTGACTGGTCGGCTGCGGGGTGAGGCTGGCGTCGCCTGAAAATAATAGGATGTGTGGGTGGTTAGAGGGATGGCCTCGCGGCAGCACAACCAGCCACGGGAGGAGGGAGCAGGCAGTCCCGCCAACGCTGGTTTGGGCGGCTGGAGCAGGAAGATCAGAGATTGAAGAAGCACGGCGACCGTTGGATGGACATCCAACAGTCACTGCTGTGTGTTGACTAAGTTGACAAAGCCTTGCGTACGCGTAAAAAAAAATTTAGGACAACGTCATCGTCTACCTAGTAGGCCCAGAAGTCAGCCTCCAAATCTATGGAAAATAGCATACAACCCATTAGCCATTATTTTCAATAATTTACAGCCCATTTGCTAATTCTTAAGGATATTTGAAGCCCATATTCTTTTTATTAGCATTACAGACCATATATTCTGGGCACTGCTAAAAAATTGAACGAAATTTTGCATATTTCGGTGGGGTACGAACTCTTTTAATCATGAAATTTCGAGTCACATTAAAAATAATTTTAAAAAATTATATCAAAATAAAATTCAAAAAACAGTTCTCCGCAAAAAAATGAATGAAATTTAGAATCTTAACTAGCAAGATGCCCGTTCGTTGCACGAAACATGAAGATGCATTTGTATGAGTAGTTTATCTTGTGGGAGAAAAGATGATATTTTAATGTAATTGCTAGTTGGCTTTGGTTTTTATAAGAGTAGAGAGTAGAGAAATCCTGAAAAAATGATATTTTAATGCAATTGCCGGTTGGCTTTGATTAAAAATTTACAACCCATTTCTTACAACTTATAGCCCGTTTTCTGGGGAAGCCCATTTCTTACTACTTACATCCCTCCTCGTCTTGAAAGATTTGCAGCCCAGCAGGGCTGAGAAAAGCAAGTAGGCCTCGGTTTTGGTATTCTCCAAAAAAAAGAACTGGGCTAGCCAATTTCAGAAAGAAAAAATATATCAGCTGGGCTTGTCATGTGCTTAATAAAAGCGTAAGCGTGGGCTAGACGGGCCATAGCCCCCGCACAACGCGCAGTTGAGCTCCGTCTCTGAAACTAAAAAACAACTGGGTGAGCTGCTGGGTCCCTGGTGTTATCTACTCGTTGTGTAATTTTCTCGTTTATTGACTACATTGACAATGGCGTGGAACCTAGTTGTCAAACAATTAGGTGGCTTGTAATAACGAGGCACCTGCTTGTGAAATGCAATGACCCTAGTGGGTCCCTACTGTCAGCCTCTCCACGTACAATCATCTCCTGATTCTTCTTGGTTGTTGACCATGTTGATAATGCCAAACGGCGGCGGGCACAGCAAGCTAACCAAGGCGGAGAACGACGGCAAGGCCTCAGACGGGAACGAACAACAGCCATGGAAGATGCGGCAGTGTAGTGGCAGGTGGAGGGGAGTACGAGGGCAACAACATGCAAGTCAAGCATACAAATGGTACACAAAGCCCAAGGATTAATTGTTCATCAAATTTTTGGACAAAACCCAGATTGAACATGACAGTAACATCTAACCCAACCACTCTTTTTTGCAGTCACAAACAAATGGATAGGTCTGATCCATAAAATCAACATCCTGTGCAAAAAAAAATTGTTTTAGGATGTCTACAACTTATTGTAAATAGAAGCCGAGCACGTTTAGAAGCCCATTTGTCCACCCGAAACTTCTTTTTTTGCTGTTCAACATATTCGTCCGTGAGAAATCTCTTGCTGTAAAAATTAAGCCTCATGGACAATAGTAACCTCGCATTCAACATGAAGAATGTGACAAAGCTTCTGTTTGCCTGGTTGGATGCATATCGTCCCATCGTTATTGTCGTCAAACGAATGTCATGAGAACTGAGAAAATCCTTGTGCTTATTACGCCAAAGATTGGTTATATGTTTTTCTCCGTGTGGTTCTGCCTAAGTAGACATGAAGATTGAAAACAGTTAAGGTATGAAAAAACAGTATGTCAAAAGAACGACAGCTGAACAGTTAATTCTAGTACAATATATACGGGCTTTCAATGTGCATGAAATCATCACCTCTATGTATAAATTCTCCAGAGATCGAAAGCATCGCAGCAAGCCAATAATTATGTCCAGATCAAAACTATACATTCTGATATATATGATCTTGACAGAATCCAGTAGCATTGATAGGCTATCAATGGACGAACTCTTCACTGAGCATATAACATAATATTAGTACCCAAAGTGTACTCCAAGATGATATAAAACTTATGCGCACAAATGAAAAATGCAACATATGATTACAAATGTGTAAATGATAATATACGGTACCTGAAAAAGTGAGGAGCCAAACACCAACTCCTTGTGATTATTAAACGGGTCACGAATTACACCCAAGGTCTCCAGTTTGGGCGTAGAGATGACAGTTATTTCTGAAGGTGTATAACAATTATGAAGGAGCAAACTTTCAAGTGAAGGGGCATCTTCGATGATGAGCTGCTATCCTTCAAAACAAATTCCAATGCTTTTAAGGTGAGGCGACTTCATTTGGAGACAACTGATACCGATTTCTATTCCCAAAACAATCAGCAAGCGCTCCAGGGCAGGGCAACTGGAGTGGATGATGCTGTGTAGTGAGGCCTCCGATAGATAAACCACCACAAACGAAAGTTTTTTTAGCAGTGGGAGTCGAAGCATTTGTACCAGATCATCTGGTAGATGGCACCGAGCGAAGGTGGCGGTGTGGAGAGAGAGGAGGAAAACCGCGAGATGGACAACGGTGGTGTGGGCACAAATTCTTGGTATGTTCGTGGTATGAAACTTTCGTGGTAATGGTAGAACTCAAACTGCTGGAGTTTTCCGAATTCAGGGATGTCAGCCAAGCGTCCACCTCGCCGGGTATGGACAACAGGTAGCTTGTCGGGATGCAGAGGCATTGAACGGGGCCCTACTGGTGAGGAGAGATAATGGCTCTAAGGAGATCAAATTCAGGAAGGACAGATATCTAACAACAGTCGAGATTGAGGGGCGTGATGCGCCATAGAGGGCGCCACGGAGTTGAGAGGACTTGTGTGTGGCAGCAATCCTTGGTGGGGAGAAGCGAGATGATCTCCTCAAGGATGACGCCCAGGAGATCGCTGATGCGGTCCACCGGAGATTCTACTGGTTCCTCAGATCCGGGTGGGGGGGGGGGCTCGCCACTTCTCCCCGCGCTACCGGGTGCGGGATCTACAACTGGCGTCGCCGCTGGCGGGAGCCTCATCTTCTTGGCGTTGGGGCCAACTGACTCCATTTTCCTTGTGGGCCTCGCGCCGAGCTCACGGGTATGAGCAGAGTAGCCAGAGACGAGCCTAGTGGCAGTGCGAGTGGGGAAGAAGGAGGGCTGGGGATTTTTGTAGGAGTGGAAGAAGAGGAGCAGGCGTTTTCTATACGAGTGAGGAAGAAGGTGAGCGGGGTTTTCTGGATGAGTGAGGAAGATTGGGGAGCGGGGGGAATTGGGTGGGGAGTCGGAAGCGGGAGAGCGAGTTGTTCATGTTTATAAGGCTCGCTGCACTAACTACTTGCTTTTTCCCAAGAACCGCTCTCTTCTTTTGCGTTGCTGCATTGGAGCTGGCGCATGGGCTTGGCTGACTGGCCATGCATGCAGGATGCATGTGCCCGCCGGCCACTGCATGCACCTGGTTTGTTACTAGGCCTATTTAATAGGGTGGTTATGGAGTAAATTAAGGAGATTTATTTTCTCTGTGTGCATCCACCAAATTAGAGGATGCGGTACTGGATGCAGACACTCACATTAAACTAACATTCAGAAGAACAAAAGTTCAACATGTCTATGCATCTCAATGATTCACCATACTATAACCAATATACAAAGTTGTGAAAAGGTGTGGAAATAAATAAAATCGGTCGATGCTTCTCTGAGCAAAGGGCCTCCATGTGCACGCATTAATTTCCTTGGCATGCTTGTTTCTTCTCAATGTTACGAGCTCTTTGAGCATGTTGGCAACTCCACAGCTAGCTAGCTGCCTCATCTTGCAATTGATGCTGACACATTTACAGCAAACACATGAGGCAATAGAGATGACTCAACATGGGTCCATATTGTGCAGTTCCCCTAATATCATATTCATTGTCCTGAATATGAAAATACAGGAAAACAGTAGCTATACTTAAACGGTGTTGCAAAACAGTAGCACATATCAATAGCTCGGCATGAAAAAACATGATCATCTGGACGAAGGGGATACTGACCTGCCTGAGGAAGATTATATATAATTTCATAAGTCCTTGGTTGATTTCCACCTTCGGCTACACTGCTTGTTTGCTCCTCCACACATGACAGGATCGTTCCGCACTGCATTCAGCAAGTCAACGTACGAATAAGCTAATTTCATCTTGCGTGGTCATTGTACCTAGTTACGAATGTAGGAATACCTGGAGCACCATGAGGTTAGCTGACAGCAGGTAGATGCAGCCATATAAATTTTGTGCGATGCTACCAAAATTGAGGTTTGTATCCCTTCCCATTATGAGAATTCTTCTTGAAGTTGGTAGAATGTGACGGCTTGTTCTTTGCATCAAACTTGCCTTTCCCCTGAGATTTGTTCTTGTTGTTTTGGGGCTGGTTGGGCTGGAAGTTCTTCTCGTGTACCATGTGGGCACTAGAAGCTCCCTCAGCGACCCAAGCACGTGTGTCTTTTGCTCTCGCCTTCTCCTCAAAATCAAGAGTGGTAATGAGATCCAAAACAGAAAACTCATGTCTCTTGTTTTTCCAGAGAAGTAGCAAAATCATTCCACAAAGGTGGAAGCTTGGCAATGATGGTCCCAACAACAAATTTGTCCGGCAACACACACTTAAAGTACTCAAGTTCCTTAGAGAGTGACTGTATCTCATGAGTCTGCTGAACAACAGAGTGCTCATCAGTCATCTTGTAGTCACAGAATTGCTCCATGACGTACAATTCGTTGCCAGCACCCGAGGGCCCAAACGTGGCCTCGAGCGCAGCCCAGATGTCTTTGCCGCTGTCAAACGACATATATGAATCCACAATGGAATCGTCAAGAACACTCAGCAGGGCGGCTTTGAAGAGGGTACCCATGTTCTGAAAAGCTTCCTGTTGTGTAGGATTAAGATCGCCCTCAGGCTTACCCTTAGTGGCGTCATAGCAGTATATGATCTTAAACCAATATACTGCTCTTGTGCGCCACCTTTTATATTGCACCCCCTTAAAAGTAGGCGGCTTCAAAAGAGCAGCAAAACCACTCGGAGTAAATTGCCTGTAATCAGGTTTTTGGATTGGATTGTTGAATATATGAGCAATTTAGTATGAGATTTAATCCGAATCAGCAGTAAATAGATCATGACGACAATTGCAAACATCAAAGTAATGATGCAGACTAAACCAGGAGGACAGAATCACATACTGTACAGTGGGAGCAGAACCGATGTGGTTGATGTTGTCACTCATGTCGTTGATGAAGAGGTTACTGAGGTCGGAGAAGAAGGCTTTCGTCGAGGAAGTCGTCGTTGGCAGCAGTCACAGGAGTGTGCTCCCCAAAAACCTGATCGCCCCTCTCCCGTACAGGATCACGAAAGGCGGGGTTCGGAGGACTGCTGTCCCTTCTCACGGTGCACGCCGGAAGGAGGGCTCGAGAAGAATTGCGTGGCGGCGCTAAGATCTGGAACGGTGCGAAACCATATGATACAGCGGCGGCTTGGGTAGACCATGTCAGGTCGGTCGTGCGAGTATAATAGTAGGCCTTTGCCCCCAAACCCCACGTCCAAGTCAATAATAGCTCAAAAAACGTCAATAATAGCCCCACCAAGGTTTGTCTGAAAAACGGAGAAATTAAGGCGTCCGTTAGTCCCCTTAGTATAAATACAATATCATTAATAATGGCCCCACCTTTTGTCTCAGAAGGTATGTTGGAGTACAACCGGCTACTCGTTTACAATCCGCTTCTCTTCTCCCTCCTCTTCTCTCTCCTTCAACTAAGCACAAATACTATATTTAAATCCTTATAGCCTGCTTATGTCATCTAATTGTAGTACTTGCTCTAAAGTTACTATCCATTGTGTAGTCTAAAATGTCGGGCGTGCAGCGGGCGGTGCCCTCGGTCGGCGTGCCGCTTCAACGACGGAAGCAGTGAGAGGCCGCGTCGCCCTGACTTGCCATCAATGTGGAGCAGCGGGCTCAGCTGGCGCCAGGAGGGAAGCGCGCGCGGGAGGGGGGAGGGGTTTTTGTTGGGCCAAGAAGGTGAGAAGCCAACTTGGGATCGGTCCGGACGGGGAAATATCATGTGCTCCCATACTCTGCATATGACACTAGTCTATGTTACTACTCCCTCCTTTCCGGTTTATAGATATGTTTAGAGTAACATAGTAATATGTTACAGTACAAGTTACTCCCCACTATGACCAGCCTTGGCCTCTCCCAGTGCTCCACCATGTATAGCTGCTAAGCCTGCCACGTAGGCATAAAATATGATGTGGCACCAATAAACTAAGCACCTATGCATTGAAGACTTGAGTTACTAAGCCATTTAATGCACTTAGCACCTCATCTAAAGAGCATTAATAGTATAGCCAGCTGCTGGCTATAAGCCAGTGCCATGTCATCTACAACCCATCTTATAGTCAACATGTACAATAGTAGATCAAAAGAGTGTACTACTACTTTTTTATTCTGTGGCCCACCTTTCATTCTCACAAAGTGCCTAGGAGCACGTGCTAGAGCTGGCTCTTCACGAAGAGCCCGCTTACCTTCTCTCTCCTCTTCTCTTTCCACCAACTAAGCAGAAATATACTAGTTCATTCCTTATAGCCCGCTGACTCAGCTCTAAGCACATCTAAGCACTTACTAGCACCCCCTTGACCGTGAACCTTGACGGTGTAAGTCACCTTGTGTCTCATAATTTTCCTCGTCATCATCTGAGTCCTAGAAGATCTCACCCACATCATCATTAGCATGCAACCGCCTTGATAGACAACGTGCGCAGAAGCAGTAGAGGCGACTGGGGACGCACCACCACCACGTCGTGGGCACTCCGTATGTGCTCGTGTGCGTGTAGCGTGCGTGTTTTTCCATCGGTGCTATCTCTAAGTCTGAGGCTACGGTCGTCTTCGTCTCCGACTGCGACTAGTAGTTGAGCAACGACGGCAAAGAGGTGCTGCAAGAGATGCGTATGCGCCGTTGCGTGCGAGCTTCGCCGTAGCATGACGAACCGGACGTCGCCGCAGATGGCGCACGCCTCCATGCAGCCGAGTGTGTGGGCATGCATGTGTTATTCACGTGCAATCCGCGGCCGAGCGTGTGTGCATGCACGTCTTGTGTACGTGCGTTGTGTGCTCCATGCTGTGCGTGTATGTGCATGAGTTGGATCGGATGGAGTTAGTGCGTTGGCTTGTGTACATGCGTGGCTGCATGCGTCATGTACATGCAAAAAGTTTATGTTCTTTTATTTGTTTATAGGTGGGCAGGCGGCAAAAAACAGGGGAAAACGTGCAAGGTTCCTTGCAGACGCTCCACCGCGAGGTTCCTTGCTCCTCCTCAGTCGTCGGTAATCTATGCTCTTCAACTCTTTTCTTTTACGTGAGCTTTGTTCATCCTTTTCCCAACACACGAGACATCTAGCATCAAGGTGCACGTGTCATGCAAGAAAATGGAGATA
>NC_057807.1:642283763-642289284 GCF_018294505.1 Triticum aestivum
CGTAAGTGAGTTGTGCACTTCGATGGCGCCTGCGCAATATTTTTTCTCCTTGATGGCACGTGAATAGTGCACATACTCAACGACGGAGCACAGGATGGTAGCAATGACATGGTCAGCCCTTTTTGGAGAGAGTACGTACTACTAGTAAATAACTTTGATGTGTCCCGTTAACTCGCAGAACAACGAGAAGCCTGATTACACCTTCTCCCTCGCCAACGCGTGCGCGGTGGCTCGCAGCACGAGGAGAAACTTTTGCTTACAAGCGGTGGACGTGCAGCAGTTCATTTGGTGTCAGATTGCCAGAAGCACTACTGTAGAACCATCGACTTCCGGAAGAGGCGAAGAGCCAAGCGCAAGGTCACCTACTAACCTTAGGCTAGGCGTTGTGGGAGTAACATAAGTAGTTGTATCTCCTTTTTTTTATTCTAGAAACAACCACACATGAATATCAAGGTGCTGGTTACGTAGAACAAATTTCATGCAGTCCATGCTCAGCCCTCCTCTATCTCTCTTCTCAGCCAGCCAGCGGACACGCGGAGCCCATCGTCTGTTTGCTCATATGCGGCCCCACATGTCAGTGAAAACGCAAGAGGACCCACTGAACCTGCACATCTTTCACCTCAACATGCTGGTGATGAAAAACAAATCCAATAAAGATCTTCAGTGGCCGCTTTTGAAGTTACTCAAGAGTAGTAAGATTCTATTTACAGTTTAACCCAAGATGCACATCTCGTGGCTTCAACTACCACTCTATTTTCTTTCATGACATGACCTGGATGCTGGATGTCCCACATGTCGGCAAAAGGAGGAAGAACCCGACCAAATCTTCGGTTGTGCTCTCGGATTAGACTAGTTGTGCTAACTTAAAAAATTTATTGTGTACTCCCACCGTTCCAAAATACTTGACTTCCATTTGTCCAAAAATGGATGTACCTATATACTAAAACATGTCTAGATACATATATATTTTGACAAATAGAAGGCATGTATTGTGCAACGGAGGGAGTAGAATGGATGCAAGTTTTTGTATTGGGAAGAAGAGTACATCCATATATTGATAGAGTGTTGGAGTTGGCCTTACAAGTGGGACCGCAGTTGAGGAAACCGACTATCGGCAAACCCCCACCTCGCCCGCCGCGCGATGGCTGAGTTAGAGAAATGATGAGGTTGAAGAGATTGCTCTAGCATAGACTCCAAGAAATATGGTGTCAGATGGAAGTCGTGCTGGTGGCGTGTGCCGTACTCCTGGACGTGAATGCTTGTTCTGGCCCATGCCACCCTACTACTCCTACTACTTACTTATATAGTACTAGTATCGAGGATTCGAGGTGCTAGTTACGTACAATATGCTACAGTAAAAACACCCGCACGACGCGCGAAGCATGTGAAGCTAGTACAAATAGTGTACTACTATTGTTGATTGGCCTCATCTGATAACCTGTTGCAATGCACGTACAATTATGTATTCGGAAAATATTTTTTTGCCTCGTCGCACCACTCACTCACAGAAGCAACTCGAAAGCCATTCACAAATTTAGTACGTTTATCACAGGCATATCATTTTATTACATACAACAGGTCATCAACCCGCATCGACAACGAGGATACATTATAAATACTAAAGTTTTCACCACACAACAAATAACAAGCAATGAAATGAACTTCAACTCAACCATTCCTCGGCGTTAGAAATGCTTGCTTTGAACCACAAGTGATTCTCTGGGACGGGCCATCTATTGTCGATCTCGAGACCAACGCATGACTGATCATCCATGCTGAAGTGGCCTACTATATCAGTACCAGGGTAGGGAACCACCCTAATGTCCGAGGTATAGACACAGTTGCTTCTCATAAATGGTACTAGTAACATTGTGTCAACGGCAGTTGGATCGCCTTTCACCATCATCGGATAGTTTTGTCCAAGGAAGAGCGAGTTTTCTCCAAGACTATCAATTCTGTACCAGGGAGAAGGTGTTGGCGCTAGCACACTAGTATCCATCCCGAATACCATGCAACGGGTGTTGGAATAGGTCCGGAGAGTGCGACCATGGGAGACAACACGTGCTCCCTCAATAGTAACATCATCAGTGGGCTGTATACACACAAGAAGAGGTGATCCATCGGAATTAGTTGCCAGGCACCACTGAGTATATACGTTCTGCTCGTCCTCATGCTCGTGATCATCACCATCGCCATCTCCCCCTTGGTTATAAATTTTTTCAAGTATAGGTGGTGGAATGTTTGGAAACACAAGAAGAAGGTTAATTAGTAAAGGGAAACTTGCTAACCCGCATGCATGTGGATGAAACAATTATAATTACAATGGAAGACAAACATACTAAAATTACGAGGATCCCATGCAAAAACAGTGCCATGAGGGGTGGAAGAAAACACAAGACCCTCGTATTGAATTGCATCACAGTACACATCCGTGTATAGAAACTGATTTTTGAGCAATATCCATCGAGTCAAACCACCAAGGACGGCAACAAGCTTGTTGAAGATAGCAACAACTTCATAGTTGTTGTAATTCCAAGAGCGGTTGGGAACTCGACAAATTGCTATCTTCCGTAGAAGACATTCACCATGATCATATTTGAACATGCGTACAATACCAGTGTGCTCAACCTCTGGGCAATCTGCTGAGATTTTTGGAAGTGGAACCCGGTCATGAGTGTACACATTCACAAGTTCCCACTCGCAGTTGGACCCAATGTAAACAACCCAATCTCCATTTGCGCCTGCCCAAGCCTTGCACTCAAGCGATGGCATCATAACATCATACGTATCATTATCAAGCGGCATCAACTTGCACAGGGCGAGGCCTCCGTCGTGCCGGCGCTAGTCATCAGGGTCACGACGAAGAAGATAGGGGAGATCAAACCACTCCTTGACTCTTGGATTCCTTGTAATGATGTTATTAGTTGAGTCGAGAATGGGCTTGAACGAACCTGCCATGCTAGCCGAGGTGATGACATCGCACCGATCAATGAGTTCCTCCACCACGTATCTTTCAGATCGGGGCAAGAATAACGGGGTCGTTTCCGGCCTGTTCCCTCCATGGAGAAGATGATCGAACAATGGCAGAAGAAAGGGTGAAGGGCTAAAGGAAAATGGAGGAGGGAGAGGAAGAGCGTGCGACAGCAGTTCCAAATCGAGAGGGAAAGGCGAAGAGTCGATGGACGGTTGCCAGTTTGCCACGGTTCATGAAGAGGCGCCCCGGCCTACACGTCCTCCTACTACTTGCCGTTGTCTCACTGATATGTTGGAACGGGACCACATGTCAACGAAACATGGTGTGTAATTTCTCGTGCAAACGTGTTGGCCCGAGGTGCCGCATTAGTTTTTTTTTTGAAAGTTTGCCACATTATTTATCGACCTTTATTTTTTTTAACATGCAATCTGAATGGTTAGCTCCTGTGGTCATCACACGTGAGCGGATATAGTGATTGTTGATTCGCCCGAGCAACTTATTACTGTGGGAATATGGGAGTACCAGCGCATTCAAGGAATAGAGAAATGATGGTTGCTTCGTCCGTGCAACTTACTATGGTGAAGGTGGGGCTTTGTGATTTGACTGCTCACTAGTCATTACTACTGCGGCACAATGACCGGGGTGAATCTTTCCCTGAAGTTGTGTTGTGCACTCAATATTGCTGCATGGCAGGTGGAGCCGGATGAAGGATGTCCAACATGTCGGCGAAACGAAGTTGAATTGTTTCTGGCATTGCTATCAATCCTTCAGGATTTGTTTATGTGTACGCATAAATTTGATGAAATTGTGCTGTGATGCTATGAAGGTTTCAACTTTGGTTCCCGCAGGAAAAAAGGTTTCAACTTAGGATTCATGTGTCTTGCCTCGAGATTATCTCGTTACAACATTCCATCAAATACAAATGAAACTACCATGGCTAAAGCATCTCAATGGTTCGCAGATCAGCGCCAATATTCACATCACAACTGAAGACAAAGTTGTGAGAAGGTCTACAAATAAAGAATAAAAATATAATTGATTGATGTTGTTTGTAGGCATGGCTCCATTTCCTTGGCACGGTGTTCATTGCTTGGCAGCTAGTTTCACCCAGCTCTGTAGCCAAAAAAGAGGTGTATGAAGGACACCACAATCCGATAATTTTGTGCATCTCCACTAAAATCGAGTGGACCATCCATGTTTGCAAAGATATCTAGTCAGTGTGATTACAATAATAGTAGAAATAGATGATGAAACATAACACACATAAATAGAAGTCGATCACCTCTACGATATCTCTTTAGGACTAACTTCTTGTTGGAGAAGATTAGGCACGGAGTTGGATGAGGAGGATGGCAAAACCAATCTCCCTTTCCGCAGTCCCATAGAAATGTAAAAACATTGCCCGTGTGACATTTTGGCGGAACTACACGAAACACTCTTCAGAAAAGTGATTTGTGCAGTTCACCAAAAGGTCGCAATAGCAACGAGGTGAAAATGGATAGCCCTGTTTGCAAAAGGAGGTCGAAAGGAAACAATTACTACCCAATAACATGAGTTGAAGACACATACACCGACAAAAAAGAAGCATGTTCCATGTAAAAAGGGAAAGATAACACATGGTGGTTTATCAAAAATGGTTTGAGGACGAGATTGCAAGATGGAAAGTACGCCGGCCGAGATATGATTTAAGCAAACAACTAAAGAAGATCCACATGCAGCAACGTGGGAAGATGGGCAGTGGAGCAAGGCCAGAGGAAGCTATACCTGAGGATCGTCGGGATGTTACTAGGAGGGCGCCGGCGGCCGGGATCTGCCCATACTGCAGCAGCGAGCAAGTGGCGAAGTCCCTACCACGCCGGAGCTTTGTCAGAGAGAACGGCGGGTACCGCAGATCGGGATGAGCTGCCTCAACACCGTCGAACGGAGAGATGATGCACATCCTCCCTTTCCGCCGGCGGACGAGATGCAGTTAGATCACTGACCGACGCTGAGAGAGAGAGGCCACGACGGCCTTCTGTGAGATGGTGTGACGAGAGACAAACCCATTTTTCCATTTTCCCCACGGCAATCGTTTTATATTCTAGGCATGGTACCCGACCCTCTTCGAGTAAACAACCGCTACACGCGTCAAATTATCATGTGGGCTGCCTTTTCGTACAGAAACGAACTCCACCGTGTACCCGCGCGGGTGTGGCCGGGAACGAGACGTGAGTACGTGCGTCCTGCGTGCACTTCTTCTTTAGGTGCAGGTACATACGTGTGTGGGTGTGAGAGAGATGGTTTGTGCGAAACAGAGGCAATGCGTTGATGATATCTCAACCAGAAAACCGTAACATATGCAATGTGTGTGAAACGGAGTCATGGATGTGAGATATCGATAGAATTGAAAACATGGATGAAATGCGTGGCTGCGCGATCGATAAAGAGTGCCATCAAATTTGTGTTTGCCCATGTCAAAGATACAGGGTGGCTGGCCTACTGGAATTTGAGAGGCAGAGGTGCAGTTCTTCTCCGTGGCATGGATACCTACCTACAATGTTCGACTAT
>NC_057807.1:642289524-642316691 GCF_018294505.1 Triticum aestivum
AGAGACCGGTCGACTAGTATATGTGTGGGGAAGGAGACAGACCTAGCTATGTATTGAGGGAGATTGATCGACATCCATGGATATGTGTAGCAGAGGAATAAGGTTGGGAAAAAGACAAAGGTAGAGCATCGGAGGGTTGGTGGTGGAGTGGCGTCTCACAAATGGTGAGAGAGGCCTGCTATACAAATGGAGGGTATGAGTGCAATATCAATAAGAGATGGCGAGGGATGTCAGTCCATCTATGCACGTGCGTGTGAGAGACGGGTCGGGAGGTATTCAAGGATGATGAGGGGAGAAGATTGGTTGTGGTAAGCATGCATAACTACACAGGAAGATCAATCGTCGTGTGTCCGAGAAAAGGAGAGACATAACTAGCGAGGTAAGTGTATCGGTGCTTGGTGAAAACGAATTATAGTCGACCTGGCTATATGTAGGGAGATCAGTTCATATACACGCCTGCATGTGTTAGAAGCAAATAAGGTCCGGAGAGGCAGACAGGGGGAGAGGGTGTGGCTAGGAGGTGGTGCGAGAGGCCTACCATGTCGAGGGGGGAGGAGTGTGCGAGCATGTTATAAATGAAAAGAGGGGCGGGAGTGTGCACCTGCGTGGAATCGTATTGGACATATGGGGGCATGGACGGTGATAAGAGAAGAGGGGAAGTATATATGTGTTTGTTGTAGGCACACTTGGCTAGAGAGGTATATCGACCGGTGTATGCCAGAAAGAAGGAGCCGGGGGCCTACACACACCGCTGGTGGACGACCTAAAAAGAAATAATGAACATGCGCTATGGAGGGGACGCTAAGGGTGTGTGAGGGGGGCGGGCGTGTGCATGCACGATAGATTCGTCTGTGGAAGGTTCTTTCAATGATATAATTTTACGGTTTTTACGATGTGCTTTGTGTAAGTTGCATGTCATATATCATTGCTCTAATATTTGGTCAAAGTTAGCATTGAAAAACGCATTAGGCCCTATATGATGGAAGGAGGGAGTAGCTTTGAATAGCATTTGTATAGTAAAACGGGGCAAGACTCTCTCTTTGTGTGGTGTGAATAGTTTTATTTTTTTCATTTTCTTTTTGGTTGAGGGGAGTGCGAATTGATTTGGTATGTACAAGTACAATATTACTACACGTTAGGCTTGTCCCTAAAATTCAACCCGCGTCTTGTTATATCCTGAAAATTCAGATATCATGCTCTCAAAACTGGCGCCTTCACAACCCGTGCCTTGCTATCCCGAAATTACAACGCGCGCGAAAACTCCCTCCAGCTGCCAAATCCCGACACGTGAAATCCCCCTTCTAACCCTGAGCCGAAAGGGCCACTAGTTGAAATCGGTGGGGGGTACTTTTGTAACACACCCTACATTTTGGACAAGCGCGTCCCTAAGTCATGCTTCACCCCCTCCCATCGCCCCCTTTTCGCCATTTGAAATCCCAGGCCGCCATAACCTCTACGCTCCAGCCGCGAAACCTCACCCTCCTCCGTCCGCCACGTCACTGCTGCCCAGCCGGAGCCTCTTCCCCGACAACGTCGTCCACTGCAACAGCTCGACGTCCCTCGTCCACCTCCCTGGATGAGGATCCGTCGTCCATCTTGCCGTCCCGCCGGTTCAGCCGCCCCATCCTCCACCTCCAAGGAGCTGCTCCGACGATCGCCTCGTCTATCGTGGCTGCTCCATCCCCACAGTGCCACCTTAACCTGCTCCACCAGAACCGCAGCATCCTCACCGACTCCTCGGATGAAGCCGAGGCCTACTCGGCGCCACCAAAGAGGTTGTACACTCATCGCATCGCACCTTCTCCTTAACTCGACCTCCTGGCGCCGATGGTTGTCCATCCCACACCCCCATGGAGCGGCTACCTTGAAGCCGGCGCCGCGGGCGACATCTCCACGGCGGCTCTCCCCCAGTGCGAGGCCCCTTCGGCGGCGGCGGCCATACCAGCCGGATCTGCTGTTGCTGCTTGATACGTCTCCAACCTATCTATAATTTATGAATTATTCATGCTTTTATATTATCCATCTATGATGTTTTATATGCATTTATATTTCATTTTATATGATTTTTGGGACTAACCTATTAACCTAGAGCCCAGTGCCAGTTTCTGTTTTCTCCTTGTTTTTGTGTTTTACAGAAAAGGGATACCAAACGGAGTCCAATTGACCTGCCAATTTTTGAGGATTTTTATGGACCAAAAGAAGACCACGGAACATCGGAGTTGGGCCAGAAGAGTCCCGGGCTGCCCACGAGAGTGGGGGGCGCCCCGCTAGGGCGCGCCCCCCTATCTCGTGGACAACCCAGAGACCCCCCTGACGTGAAACCAACGCCAAAAATTCCTATTAATACAGAAACCTTCGGGAATTAACCTAGATCGGAAGTTTCGCCACCGCAAGCCTCTGTAGCCATGAGAAATCAATCTAGGCCCTCTCCGGCACCCTGCCGGAGGGGGCCATCATCATTGGAGGCTATGGAGGAGGATCTCGGAGGGGCCATCATCGCCATGAAGGCCAAGGACCAGAGGGGGAAAGCCATGGAGGAGGAAGCACAAGGTGGAGAACCTCTCCTCCTCTCTCTTGGTGGCACCGGAGTGCCATCGGGAGGGGAATCATCACCGTGGTGATCGTCTTCATCATCATCACCATCCTCATCTCTTTTACGCGGTCCACTCTCCCGCACCCCGCTGTAATCCCTACTTGAACATGGTGCTTTATGCTACATATTATGATCCAATGATGTGTTGCCATCCTATGATGTTTTGAGTAGATATCTTTTGTCCTTGGGTTGATTGATGGTCTAGATTGGTACGATTTGTATGTCTTATTTTGGTGCTGTCCTATGGTGCCCTCTGTGTCGCGCAGGCATGAGGGATTCCCGCTGTAGGGTGTTGCAATACGTTCATGATTCACTTATAGTGGGTTGGTGAGTGACTGAAACACAAACCCGAGTAAGGGGGTTGTTGCGTATGGGATAAAGGGGACTTGATGCTTTAATGCTATGGTTGGGTTTTACCTTAATGATCTTTAGTAGTTGCGGATGCTTGCTAGAGTTCCAATCATAAGTGCATATGATCCAAGTAGAGAAAGTATGTTAGCTTATGCCTCTCCCTCATATGAAATTGCAATGACGACTACTGATCTTGTTAACAATTGCCTAGGACAATTCCGCACACCGATCCATCATTATTCCACACTCGCTATTTATATTATTTAGTAATATATTCTAACTTTATGATAATAGCACCTACTTTTATTTTAGCTCTCCGATATCATACAAAGTTATCCTCTTCATACCCACAACGTAGTTTTATTTCTCGTTTCTAGTTGGAAGCAAACGTTCGGTGTACGTAGAGTCGTATTAGTGGCAGATAGGGCTTGAGAGAATATTGATCTTACCTTTAGCTCCTTGAGGGTTCGACACTCCATACTTATCACTTCCACCTTTGGAAATTGCTACGATGATTCCCTGCACTTGGGGATTATCACTGCTCTGGCTATCGCTCGCTTGCTCGCGCTGCTGCTGCTCCGGCTCTCGCTCGATCGCTTGCTCGCCCAGCTGCTGCTGCTGCTCTCCCCCTCACTCGTGCTGCTGCTCTGCTCCGATTAAGCCACACTTTAGTCGACTGAATCGACTTTTGGGTCAGTCGATTTTCAGGGGTTGGGGGGCTCGCCGGAGTTAAGGAAGAACCACCCGCAGCGGGGACGGGGGCTCGCCGGAGAGGTACCCCACTATCTATCTTAGGGTTCAGGGTGGGGGCGGGGGGCCTAGAGGGCTGGCCGGGGCGGCGGTGGCGAGTTGTTTCGGGGCGGCGAGGCGGCACTGGGGCCGGCGGTTCGGCCGGTGGTGGCTGGCGGCTCAGGGGGGTGCAGGTTGAAGATGAACTGCAGGCCCTCCCTAAACTACATGTCAAGTGTCTCTCTGCTACCATTGCGTTCAGTTTCGACAGTAGCATTCAGATTCCACAGTAAATTTCAGTTTCAGTAGTTAAGTTCAGAGTCAACAGTTTTTACCTCATCTGTTGTAGTCAGGTGGTTTTTGGTGATGTTAATTTTACATCCATTTTACATCATCTATTGGAGATGCTATTAGAATCCCACTTGAGATTGACGTTGTCTGCCTCGTGCTGCTTCAGCCTTGACGTCTTACATCTCACCGGAGCTGTTCCAACGACAGAACGATCCATCACAACAGAGCAGTGCCCTAGACGCCGTCTACAGATTCCTCAGATCTTCCTCCACACCTCCGACAGCCACCTCTGCCTCAACTGCTTCAACGACCAACCCAATGATGCTGAGGTTGACACGTCTACGGCAAAGAGGTTGTACACTTGTTGCATCACTTATTACTATACATTCACGTCGATCCATTAGGGCTATTCTGGTTCAACGAAAAACATAGCAATAGGGAATTTTCCTATGGCACTCTACTATTCAATTATTCATGCATTTTGTTGAAAGGAATGAAGCAAAACATCCACCTGGACCTACTTTTCAAAATCATATGCATGAAAACAAGACCAAGTGCATTAGTGCCAGAATAACATTCTAACTGTACACGCTATCATATGGTTTCACTTTATTTTGGCCATGTTTCTTTGCATTCCTCTGCTCTTCCAATTCCTGTAAACCAAACACCCAAGTAGACGGAAATCCTGTGTTTACAAATGCTCTGTTTACCATGTGCATTTTTCTATCCTATTCCGGTGTTTTTCATATCCCTGCGCTTTAAGAATCATGCAAGCCAAATGAGCCCTTACAGAATTACTTCAGTTACAGGTACGTATCGAAGGGAACTTTGTGTGGTTTGTCCTGCTCCTGCCGCGATGTCGTCCACCTCACCTGAGCTGCTCCATCGACAGAAGCATACACCAAACCAGACATCACGACTCCTGACCGTCTTTCGCCGCCTCAGATCCCCTTCCCTGCCACCGGCACCCACCGCAACGGCATCAGCATCATTGACTCAGCAAATGAACCTGAGGAGTACACGGGTCCACAAGAGAGGTCGCACTCTTTTGTTTGTGCTTATGTTATGCATTGCTTAAACTTACCTGCTACATTATCGTCCTGTTCAGCTCTTGGACTCCCAAGTCAGGTCCAAATTAATGTTCAAACTTGAGTTCTAAATTAGTTGTGGGGCACATATTGAGGCAGCAATGAATAGTATGTCTGTCTAATATCTGGTTCACCTAGGGTATGCCTATGTTGTTCATCTTGGGTGGGAAACAAATAGTAAAGCAATCATCATATGTCTTTTTATTAATTTAAAGCAATCATCAGCCTGCTATCATTATTTTTGGATCCATCCACTGGTTGTTACCATCACTCTAAATTTATGCATGCTCTCCTTACATAATCTCACCATATTTTTTCATATGCATATCAGATATTGTACACAGTCATGCTGAACATGTAGAGAAAAAGAGAAGAGTTTTGCGCGGCAATACAATGTCATGCAGACATCACTCCATGGTGGGTTCAATGGCAAACCCTCCCCACCCCTCTCCAGATTGTAATCCAGAGGAAGATATCTGTTCAGAGGCGGATTTAGATGCCGCTGACCACTCCTATTTACCCCCCAAGGTGTTTGCTCTACCTTGGCATGATGATGTTAGTCATATCATGCATATGTTGCCTTGCAGTGCCTACTTTTGACATCATATATGTCATCTGCTTAGTTTAGACATGTTCTGTAATGCCACCTGTTTAGTTTCTATATCATATATGGGAATTATGCAGTCTCATGTCTTCTAGCTAGCCATAATATATGTGAAATGTGCAATGCCATCCTGTTTAACCAAGCATCATATATTTGAATGATATCTTGCCCATCCTTTTCTTCATTATATTTCCATTTGTCGACAATGTTTGTACATTAAACTACTCTTCCTGTGAATCAGCCATTTGGGTGGGAGATGGAAAAATCTGGAGTGAAAACAAGGCCTTCAGAGCAGACAGTGCTACCTGTCGAAGCAAACCACTTGTTGGGTCCCGATAGCTCCTCAGAGATGGATTCAGAAATAGCTGACCAGTCCTATTCCCCCACTGAGGTGTATGCTCTAACTTGGCACGGTTATACTGCTCATATCATGCATACGGTGTCTTGCATTGCATAGTTTAGACATCATATACACAATATTCAACACCATGTTCTTAGTTAAGACATCATATCGAATGCCCTCTGTTTAGCATATAAATCACATATGTGAATTAAATGATGCGATCCTGATTACTTAGATAACATGTAGGTGAATTATGTCATGCGATCCTGTTTAGTTATTCATCATATCTTTGAATTGTGTTATGCTATGCTATCCAGTTTAGATAGACATCATATATGTGAAAATATGTCATGCTATCCGTTTTAGTTAAACAATATATATGTCAACTATTTCATGCCAACTATTTCATGCCCTCTTTTTTCTAGACTATCTATTGCATCTGTCTCTCATACAATGTCTGTACATTCAACTATGTTTCCTGTTTATCAGCCATTTGAATTGGAGCGGGTGATGCCAGTATCTAGCGGACTAAAAACACGGTCTTCAAATAAAACAGTGCTACCTCTTGGTGGAGATAGCACCCCGGTTGTACATGCACAAGAACCAGCCCTACCACACATAACCCAAACTCTCGCAGATTGTACCCCTACTGCGATGGACAGAGAACCAGCTTCACCCAATCTAACCCCAACCCCAGCCGATAGTAACTCAGTTCCTGTTGACACAATACCATCTCCACCATAGAGCTCCCAAACAAGAGCAGTTAGTAAGGTAGCTCCAGTGCCCAAAGGGCCAGTACTATCACAGTGAACCCCAACTCCACTAGTTAGTACGCCTATTCTTGTGGATGAAGCACAACCAGCTAGTCGTAGTTTAGCATCTATCGCATTTGATGTTGTTAAATCATACGTGCGTATCTTCCCATCTTGGAAATATTATACTGAAGATGAAGGAAAATGCCAGTTGCAGGTGTTTGTCCAGGAGTTATGTGTAAGTAATGTTATTCATGACAATTACTTTGCTTCTCCCATACATCCTACCTCCATGATGGTTATAATACAACAAATATTCCCATTTTTCTCTATGGAGAAGGACCGATTTGGAAACTCAGGATGAGGTAACCTGTGCTAATACCTCTGCTATCTTCAAGAATGCTTGGTGGCAGTATCGGAATTACCTAAAGAAAACGTACTTCACCGGCAAAGAAACTCATCAAATTCCCTTACATTCTCCTTAGACACATTTACTGGACGATGACTGGGAACGCCTTGTTCTGTACTGGTCCCGAACCAAGAATGTGGTAAGGTCTATGAGCTCATTTTCTATTTTTAAGTATTATATTCTTGCGTCTTATTGTACTCTGTTCATGTAGAACAAGTGCCTAAACCTGAAGAACAACTGTTCTAATTTAAGATTCCATTGCTATCATAGTTCAAAAAAGCGCTAGGCGTTAATTGTGCGTTTTGCCACTGCCTTGCGCTTTACTGACCAAAGCGCATGCTTATGCGCAGTTATGCACAAATGAAGCATAGTTATGTGCAATGTATTTTGCCAACGCCTAGAGCCTAGGCGTGCTTAAGCGCTCGCTTAGGCACGCCTTTTTTAACTATGATTGCTTTGCTCTCGTATCACTGTATTTACTCATACAAACTTATTTTTAAATTGAATGATCCAATCAAAACTTCAATGGCACAGCAGGTATGTTCATGCATGTTTCTTTAATAGGTTTGCTCTTCTCAATAGCTCTTTTGATTTCAATTTCAATTGTGTATACAGTTGACTTTCATATCATGCACATTACTAGCATCACAACAGATCTAATAGTGTTGGTGTACATGTAGACCCGTGGTACCCATCTGAAATCTTGTTGTGCCGTGTAGTTTCCCACGCTTTGTATTCTTTCACTGCTGCTTTGTCTTGAACTGATATGATTTGAACCATGTCTCTATTTTGATTTGGCAAGGCAATGCAGTGACCATAGGACATAGATATATTTGTTTGATGCTTTTATTATGTACTAGTACTTGGCAATAGAAGACTTGGTAGTTTAATCCTGTCCACCTTACTAATGAACTAGTTCACCGAAATGAGTTTCATATACTAGTACATGCTAAACTTGTTATGTATCTGCTTGTTTCTTCTTTTAGAATGCTGACAGAATATTGGGAAAGAGTGCCTTATTAAGCAATGGTAAAGGAAGTAATGCAGATAAGGTTCAGGATAGTGACACATCCTTGTTGGTCTCCAACAAAGCTGATAAAACAGCTAAGGAAGACTATCTTGAAGACAGCAAGACAACCCCAAAGTCCTTCTTGGTTTAGTGTTCGAGTTACTGGCCACTACCGCTTGGACAAGCTATTCAAACTCACTATCTGAATCAGTTCGGTTTCTTGAGTCTCAACTACAAGCTGAAAGACATCGATCAGCTGTGCTACGACAAGAAGCGGAAGGACTGCGGAAGTCCCTGGAGCATTCAGATGCATACTTTTTGGTGCAATAGCAAGCGTTGTAGGATTTTAGCGCCAAACATGACAAAGCTAATCAGCTTGCTAAGCTTATTGCCAGCATGGTGGATACCCAGGATAACATTTCTTGAGATCTTCTGAAGTTGTTTCAGTTATGCTCTTGTTTTGCTGCCACGTTTATTTGCACTGGTGGCCAATTTTGACGGCCAGTGTATGTAATGTGCTGCTTTGTTCCCTATATTTGCACTGGTGGCGAACTTTGATGCCCAGTGGATGTAATATGTGTAATAGCAGTAATAGGCTAGCGTTAATTGCTTGCTTATTTATTTCCTTATTGTCTTGTTTAGTTGTTTGCTTGTAGTCACTGCAGTCCTTTTTCTGTGTTTTTCTAGTGGCCACAATAGCCTATTTTTGGTGACTAGGCCAAAATAATCATGGCAACACACGGACTGTTGTAACCATAGGTCTCCTACAGGCCGTATGATCCATGGGCCTTCTTCCGGCCGTAGGATCCATTGGCCTTCTATATGGGCCGTAGGATCCATCGGCCTTCTATACGGGCATTAGGGTCCATGGGCCATCTACGGGCCATAGGTTCCATGGGCCTTCTACGGGCCATATGATCCATGGGCCTTCTACGGGCCATACTATCCATGGGCCTCATACAGGCCGTAGGATCCATGGGCCTTCTACGGGGTGTATCATCATTTCACCAATCATGGGTCGTACTATTCGTGGACCATAACGGGCTGTTAATAGGTCGTATTTGATAACTCCATGAAAAGAGCCCAACGGGTTTTTTTGACATGAAAACGGCCCAACGTATTAACGGTCCACAAACGGGTCCACTGTAACGACGGGTTGAATTTGGCCCACAAGCAGAAAATGACAGTAACGGGCCGTATGTAACCGAATGCTGCAAATGAGCCCAAGAATCAATGGGCCCTGAGAAGGCCGAAAGATAACTTGGGCTGGAAACGGCCCAACAGAATAACGGGCCGTTAATGGGTATAAAGTGATACACTGTTCATTACGGGCCAGTTTCACCACGGGCCATTAATGGGCCAAGATTTACAAAGGGCCTCATATGGGCCAAAAGAAGTCATGGGCCACACATGGGCCGGAAGTTAAAATGGGCTGGAATCATGTTGGACGGCCCAGATGACACTATTGGGTCTAATTCGGATAGGGCGTAACGGGCCCTGGGTTAGCGGGCTGTAAATGGGCTATATGCAAACAGGCTGTTAACAGGCTTTCCGTGGGCGGGCCTGCCACCTTTTGACCAAGTCAAACGGGCCGGCCTTTTCACAGGAATGGGCCTCTGTTGGGCCGTGCCACATGTCACCGTATCATAGGCGCCTTTGATCCAATGAGCGGATGACATGTGTCCCAACGGTGAGCCGACGCGTGTTTCCTCCAGCCAATGATGATTTTACACATGGAAAATCCCCATTGGTCGGGGCTGTTAACGGGCTATCGGATCCAAAACCCGACCCGATAGCTTAATGGCGTTCCGTTACGGTGGATGCCACGTGTCGGTCACCCTTGACGAAAGCACTTCTGTGACGCGCGATTTATCGTCATGGAAGTGGACACTTCCGTGATGATAATTTTGGTAATGTCATGGAACACTTCTACGACAGCACAGGTATGACTATCTTGATTCTGTCATAAAATTGTCATGGATGTACATGCATGACAAAAAACGCGACCTACTGTGACAAACACGTTTCATCACGGAAGTGTATTTTTTTTGTAGTGTTTCTAGTTAACTTCCAGTGCATCGGATCGGGTTGGTCGGATAATTGAACATCAATCAAGCTCTGAACCAAATGCATCCAGGCATTCCATCGCTCCGCAACTAACGCACGTTTGAACTGAATATTCAAAGGAGTCGATTGAAATAATGTGCCTACGTAATCCTCCTTACGTTGCACAATGTTATATAGGGTGGGGTATTGTATGGCTAGTGGCGTCTCCCCTAACACTGTATCCTCCCAAAATCTTGTTGACATCCTATTGCCAACAAAGAATTTGACCCTACGAAAGAACAAATCTTTCGTTCGCATGAGTCCCTTCCAGAATGGTGAGTCAGTTGGTCTCGCGGTGACCTGGGCTAGCGTATTCGGTTGTAGATACTTATTGTGTAGTATTTTTGCCCACATACCATCCGGCTCTGTCTCTATTCTATAGAGCCATTTACTCATAAATGCATTTATTCTTAATTTCCAGGTTTTTTCAATACTGAGACCCCCTTGGTCTTTGGGTCGACATAAAATATCCCATCGTGCGAGACGGTACTTCTTCTTGGCCTCATCTCCGGCACCTCGAAGAAAGATAGTAGGAACATCGGCATACTAGTAAGTACTCAGTTGATTAGCACTAACCGACCTCCATAAGACATTAGCTTGCCTTTTTTCAATTCGATCTTCGATGCACTTCCATTCTTTATTAGAAAGCTTACGGTGATGAATCAGTATGCCCAAATAACTGAAGGGCAAAGAACCTATCACATCAAACAATTGTCTATATGTGTCTTGCTCTTCTTTGGTCATACCAAAGCAGAACAACTCGCTCTTCTGAAAGTTTTTTTTTAATCCAGACTATTGTTCAAAGAGACATAATATGAGTTTCATATTCCGCGCTTTTGCAGTGTCATGTTCCATAAACATGATAGTGTCGTCAGCGTACTGTAAAATGGAGACTCACCCATCGACCAGATGAGGGACAAGTCCATCCACTTGATCATTTTCTTTAGCAAGGCCTATAAGAATTGTCAACATATCGGCCACTATATTAAATAGGAGAGGAGACATTGAATTCCCTTGTCTCAATCCCTTGTGTGTCTGAAAGTAGTGACCGATATCATCGTTAACCTTAATTCCGACACTACCTTTTTGGACTAGAGAACCCACTTGGTTCCGCCAAGCCTCATTAAATCCTTTCATGCGCATTGCCTGCTGAAGGGAAGGCCATGTAACTTTATCATATGCCTTCTCGAAATCCATTTTGAAGATAACCCCATCTAGCTTCTTCGAGTGGATTTCATGCAGGACGACTACCACTTCAAGGATGTATATCCCATGCATGAAAGCTGTCTGGCTCGGTTGCACCACCGAATGGGCAATCCGTGTCAATCTATTGGTGCCCACTTTCGTGAATATTTTGAAACTCACGTTAAGAAGACATATTGGCCTGAACAGCTCGATCTGAACTGCCTCTTCTTTCTTTGATAACAACGTAATGATACCAAAGTTAAGATGTAACAGTTCCAAATGACCGTTAAAAAAAATCTTGAAACATAGGCATAAGATCATCACTAAAAATATTCCAACATTTCTTATAGAATTCATCGGGAAACCCATCTGGTCCCGGTGCTTTATTCGGTTTTATTTGTGAAATTGCATCTAGAACCTCTTTCTCAGTAAACGGTGCAGATAGAATATCATTCCCCTCCGACCGAAACTGAGGGATATCTCTAATAACAGATTCATTAAGGGACACCTTCCTCGCTTCTGGAGGCCCGAAAAGTTGTTTATAATAATTAGAGATATAAGCTTTCAAATTCTCATGACCCACAATTGTCTATTCGTCCTATTCCAGCTGTATTATTTTCTTCTTTCTATGTTTCCCATTTGTAATCATGTGAAAGAATTGTGAATTGTACTCTCTCCATTCCTAAATATGTCTTTTTAGAGATTTCAAATGGACTACCCCATGCATACGGATGTTTGTAGACATATTTTAGAGGGTAGATTCATTCATTTTGCTCTGTATGTAGTTATTTGTTGAAATCTCTAGAAAGACAAATATTTAGAAACGAAGTGAGTACAATATATAGGTCTGCAAAAATGTTAACGCAATTTGTATACAGCTGCTCGGAAGAAGACCTACAAGCCAGCTATACAGGACGTGTTTGAGTTGTAGCTAGCAACTAAGTAGTGAAAACGATGACAAGAAATCCCTTTTAAGACCACGATTAATTTTCATCATCAAGCTAATTCCTTGCAAAAATTCATCAAAAGGAAATGCATCTTCTAATTTCACATGGTCAGTTATCTGGACAATATTGTTTTGTCTTAGTCCTCTCGAGTTAATTTCCTCTCAAAATTCATCCGAAAAAAAAAAATCAATCTCCAAACTTAATCGTGCAGCCAGCGGGTTCTTGCATATCAGCTGCCGAATTAGTGTCTAGGTATACTTTCTTGACAAAATACAATTAAGCTCAAGTCACCATGAAGTCCTTGCACAGACGTACGTGGACCAGCGAGCAGGAAACAAATGATCAAAGACCCTATGGAGGCGAGCAATAAACAATCGATTTCACCAATCCTTCTCTATCCTTTCTAACATGGTATCAGCCTAACCGATTCAAACTCTAGCCACCGCCCATCGCTTCCGCCCCTGGGGCGGTCGACCTCCATTATCGTCGACGGGGCCGCGCCACCCGTACCTAGAGTTCGTCCGCTGGTTGTCCTGATCGGCTGCCCTAGAGAGTCTTTTTCCCGATCTTTTGATCTGGTTTTCTCTCTCTCGCCTATCGCTTTGATCGGCGCTTACTTTTTGGTTTTTCGATCTAAGATCAGTTTGTGTCGCCCGCCGCCGCTGTCGACACCCAAGCGTCTCTACTCCGACACCGACGCGACCACACGGCATCCTCCCCGACTCGGCGGCCTCGCGCAACTCGGCGCCCCGTCCGGCCATCGTTCGTGCATCTGCCCATCGCTCTGCACTGGCTTGGTTGCACCTGTCCGGCGGCCTTGGCGCCGTGCCGCACATGATGTGTGGACTGGCTGCATTGTGATGCATAGCGTGCGCCCCTCTTGGGCGTGTGCTACGTGCGCGCCGACCGGTGACCCTGACCTTGCGAGCGGCCAGATTGATCACCTGGTCGCCACTTCGCTTCATCCGCACCACACGACCGACCTATCTAGTCGCTTGTGCGCGCCTCCACAGGCCCTGTGAAGATTGTCCTCAAGTTCAGCGTGCCCTTCCATCGATCAAGCAACGGGCTGCCGCCGCGTCGCCCTATCGGGCCGCAACGTTGTCACCCCATGGTTCTCCCTGTGGCTGCACCGACTCATGCGTCGGCGCTCCGTTGCCCCTTAGGGCCATACTGTCGCGACACGCGGTCCCCACCGCCGCCCTGAGGCCGTCCCTGCGGTTGCACCGTCCCGCACTCCGCCGCTGCGCCGCCCCTTCGAGCCGTTGTGTCGCGGTCCCCGCCGCCGCCCCGTGGTCTTCCCGCCGTTGCCCCGACCCGCCTGCTGCCACTGTGTCGCCCCTTCGGGCCGTAGCGCAGCGGCCTACGATCCACTCCGCTGTCCCCGCACGTCGACTTCCAGTGGTATGCACCACGCCGCCTCCCTTGGCGCAGGAACGCCATCGTCTGTGCCGGTCTTCGTCACGCTGTCGGGTTCGTCGCCTACTATGAGCACCGCCGACGCACTCCTAACCTAGCCACCGCCGTTGCCGCCCGTCCCCCTCTTCGTCTTCGTCCAGCACCAGGTTGTCGTCAGCGTCGCCGTCATCTTCCCCAACCACTTCGTCTACTCCGACCACCGTTGGTGACATCGGCCCCACGTCGATTGGCGCCACAACCGTCGTCGAGCCTCCTTCTCTGCTGGCCCTCCGACTCCTCGACATGGCGTACAACTTGTGCATGTCCCTTGTCTACGCATGCCCGGTACTGGCAACACCGATGCGCGCCTTCGTCCACGACATGTTTCCAAGCCTGGCAAGCCTGGTGTGGCACTTCGTCTCCGTCCATCTATGCATGCCCGGTGCAGGCAACACCAATACGTGCCTTCATCTACAACGTGTTCAACGGGTCTGGGAAATCCGGCGTGACGCCACTAGTAGAAAAGGGGGCTTTTGTCCCGATTGGTAAGGCCCTTTAGTCCCGGTTTTTGAACCGGGACTAAAGGGTCGTTACTAATGCCTCTCCCTTTTAGTCCCGGTTCTTACACGAACCGGGACTAAAGGCTGCGGCCACGTGGAGCCTAAAGATTTACAACCAGGACTAAAGGAAATTTTATGATTTTTTGTTTGAATTTTTTTATTTTCAAATTTCTGCATTATTTTAACCTCTAATCTCTAATCACCACCCCTCATCACTGCTCAATTTATCCTCTAATCTCTAATCACCCCTCATTATTCCAAATCATCTAACTTCCCAAACGGTCACCCATCCTCCCACTCCCCCAGCCTGAGCACGCTTAACTTTCGGGATCTATTCTCCCTCGTTTACAAGTCTGCACTTGTTGTTTTCCTGACAATAGTAAGATGCCAATCCTATTAACCCTCAGGAATTTTGCTTGAGCATGAAGTGACACATTTCACTGTTTGAGTTTGAAACTATTGTTTTAAAAAACAATAATTATTTAGTAACACTAATATTTCTTGAATAATTAGTTTGACCATTGTTTGACCATAGTTTGACCACAGTTTGACCAGATTTTATGAAAATTCAAAATAACTGCAATAATTATTTAGTAACACTAATATTGTAGAATAATTAGTTTGACCATTGTTTGACCATAGTTTGATTTTTTTTCGATTTTTTTCACTCTAGATCTTAAAAGCCCCGTAACTTTTTTTCTGTTAGGTTTTTGAGGATTTTAAAAATGTTTAACGGGTTCCCCCAGCTAAATTTGGATGTAACTTTTCGAGTAGATGATTTTTCATATAAAAAACGTTTTCATCCGAGTTAGTATGCAAAAGTTATGCCCATTTTACTAAATTCTAGAGAGGTTTTGCAAATAAAGTCGAAATTCACATTTGCAAATTTTCCCAACAACTAGACCACATATCACATGGGAAACTTATTTTCTTTTATTTTTTTGACATTTTCATCATTTTCTTTTATTTTTTTTAAACTGAAAAGGCGATCGGGGGGGTAGAGTTTGAAAATGGGACCTTTAGTATCGGTTCGTGCCATGAACCTGTACTAATGCCTCAAACCCCATTAGTACCGGTTGGTGGCTCGAATCGGGACTAAAGGTCTAACCTTTAGTACCGGTTGGTGCCACGAACCGGTACTAATGGGCATCGCACCCTTTAGTCCCGGTTCGTGGCACCAAGTGGGACTAAAAGGTCGAGACGAACCGGGAGAAATGGCCCACGTGGCCCCTGGGCTCACGAACCGGGACTAATGCCCTCATTAGTCCCGGTTCTGGACTGAACCGGGAATAATGGGCTAACCCGGCCTAGACCAAAGCCCTCTTTTCTACAAGTGCGCCTCATCAACAACGTCTTCTTCCTGGCGCACCACTATTTCGACACCACTGTGCCCATGACTAACTCGGTGCCTCCTTGCGCCCGCGGCACCATGGCGGCTTACTCGACACCGGCTACCCTGACTCGACATCGACCAATGCATTCTTTCCATGGCTACCTCGACCACGGCTACACAACCCTATGCTCTTGGCTACCTCGACAATGGCATAAAGAGCTACCGCCTTGCTTGAGCAACCTCGTCGGTTTCCACTCTAGCCACAACTTCCTTATGAATGTGGGGGGTTTGTCCGTCGGCTTACCTTCGGATTCTTCTCCGGTCTCACCACCCGCCTCGCTACCATTGTGACTGCGGGGGATGTTGAGTGTTGTGATTTTTTTAGGAGAAATATGGGGAGCTTTATTCAACAGAAGCCTCGGCAGAATCTGCCATAAGGCTAGTTACAAGAAAGCTATGCATCGAGCCCATCCAGCAGTCTGTCACATCCAGCGTGCTCACTTGCTTTGCACATAGATGGGTAGAAAAGTTTGCTGATCTAGAAATATGCTGAATAAAAAAAGAAGTAAAAGAACAAGCATGCTCCCCTATCTCAGCTATGATAAGCGCCACCACTGATCGTGAGTTGTGGCGCAAGCTCCAGAGATTGACAAAGTCTTGACAGTCCGTCTCCATAATGACCTTGGAAAAGCCTCGCGGCTTTTCAAAAATAACACCATCTCGTACAGCGAGAGCTTCAGCAATCAGCGGGTCTGTAATCCCACTGTATGGCTTACACCAAGCAGCCAGGAAATCGGATCGAGTCCTTGCAACTCCTCCACCACCACCCCGACGAGCATCCATAGCTATGTTTCCGTCGGTGTTTATCTTCACACAGGTCTCGTCCAGCGGACGCCAGTCGTGACCCGAGAGAACCCGAGCATGCTCACGAGGGATATGAAGCAGCGCCAATGCATCACGAGTCATAATCATCGACTGAATTGGGTTTGTTGCTTCTTTATCATGTGTAATATTGTTACCGGGTGTCCAGATAGCCCACATGATGGAGATCTAATTTTCTCTTTCAGAATCAGAGAAACGAGGATCACATAAGATATCCTTCTTCCAAGTGAGTGGATGGAGTTCGGGCTGCTTGATTTGTAGCCATTCAGGCGCCTCACTCCAAAATCTCCTTGCATGAGAGCAATGCATGAGAGGATGCATTAAATCTTCTTCAGCGTTCATGCAAATTTTGCATGTACTATCTGTTGAAACGTGATGATATTTGAGCAAGGATTCAACGGGGAGAATATCTCACAACACTCGCCACCAAAACACTTGTACCTTGGGAATCACTTTGAGCTTCCACAAACGAGACCACAACTGTTTTTCTGTCTCTGAAGATTCCGTACACGTCCCTTCCTCTAGAGCTTTGTGATTATTAGGAAGTATATGATAGACTAGGATTTGTTCCTGCCTTGTCTTGTACTCCAAGTTGATTATTGTACTCATATATATATGTATATATATATGTAAAATAGATGGGACACCTAGGTGCCCGGGCACCTTGTTTGTTTTAGGTAAGTATCGCTGCACAATGATTGTTTGATTTCTTTCCTATCTATTTTTCATGCAAGGTTTTCCATGCTTACATTTTGTTTCCATTTTTAACTACTAGGCATGCAAGACTTGCCATACCATAGATCGTATTAATGTTTGATTTTTTTAAAACTACTGTGGGTATCCAATACACGTATTTTTGTCTCCTAACTATCTAATACGGGTATCTAATACTTACTAACGAAATTATGTACATAAGCGGGTATTATATACCTAGTAAATTATTTTATAAACTACTATGTTATTTTTTTTGTTTCCTAACAATTCAATATGAGTATCTAATACGCGGGTATGTATATATCCAATAAATTATTCTAGGTGCTAACTAGTAATGAAATTATATACATACGCGGGTATGCATATACCTACTAACAAAATTATATACATGCGTGGGTATGCATATACCTACTAAAAAATTTATTTACATACGCGGGTATGCATATACCAAGTAATGAAATTATGTATATATGCGGGTAGCATGCAAAAAAAGTATATGTACGAGTATGTGTATGCCCAATTATGTGGTGTGTATATATGCGGGTACTACTGAAATTACGTAAAATACACGAGTATTTACATACCTAGTGACTTATTCTACAAAACAATAAGTGTTAATTTTTATACAATATGGTATTTTAATCTCCTTCCTTTTCTATGAGGTGACATGCATGCATGGGATGGTTAAAGAATTAAAGCCTCCAAATTAACTAGTAATTAAGGCATTTACATTTGTAGACTTAGGGGCGTACCGTAATCAGGAGGAAAAGCTCCGGGATCCCGCACACAACCGACGGAAACGGGCGGCTCCATGGTCGTAAAGCTTGCCCGCGACGTCGCCAAGGTGGCTGACGTCATCCGGAACTGCAAGCGTCGCCACCGCGCGAGTTCAGCCGAAAGAGACGAAGGGACAAGGGCGGAAAATGGAGAACGAAACGATATGAGCCCTTATTTGTATATTTTCCGCGTGCAGCCCAGCTGTGGAGTGCGGGTTAATTAATTCCAGCGTGATGGGGGTTTCTGCAAAGTGGCGCGACGACCGCCTCGGCCCACCTGCGCCAGCGTGGCGCCAAATGTCGCTTCGGGATTGGGCTTGGGTTTTTTTGCACATCGGGGGATAGTTCCTGGGTGGCGGTGTGAGCTTTTATAAGTTGTTGGGCCAAACCATCACGGGGCGGACAAGTTTATGGGCCTGGCGTGCTTTTAACTCTACATTTGTTGCCAAATCATCCGCTGAACACGATCCAACGACGGATAGCCAAGGTGCCTGGACACCTAGGTGTCCCAAATTGACGTCCCAAATTAGATACATACATACATATATATATATATATATATATATATATATATATATATATATATATATATATATATATATAGGGAAAATCCATCCTACCATCCGGTGGTAGTTACCCCACATGTCTCATATACTAGCATGTGGTACTATATATACTATTTTATTATTTTAAATATGTTTATATATTATATCTAAGATATTTCAAAACAAGTTAGATGAAAAAATTGCATATGAGCCCATAGTTTTTGTTATATTTGTGAAATACGTACATATTTGTACGTAAAAAAGAGCATACTCAAAAAATGGTACATACTACCTAAAAATTTGTATATATACTACCTAATCATTATTATATACTACATACTACACGTACATACTCTCGGTTTCGACAGATACTACATACAACATACAAAACGCAAGTGGTGGTAACTACCACTACATACAACATATATATAGAGTCGCGCTATTCGTCACCTAGGGGGAGGAATAGCTATTCCTCACCCCAGCCCATCCGTTGCAACGCTGCATGCAAGACTTCAGCCGAACGAATCAGTTTGCCAACCACCTGCGCCATGGACGTAAGATTCCTTTCATTGAAAGTAAGTTTACGGAGACTCCCATCCCCAGCCAGCCCACACGCCTTGGACCACTTTTTTTTTTTGCACGCCTTGAACTACTAAGATGAAACGTAAGACTTGTTCCATAACGATGTAATTTTACGGATGCCCCAAATCCCCAACCATTGTACACGTACCTTCCCATGGCCATTTTAAGAAAAAAAGACTATGTAACGGAGCCAGCATAAATTAGCCTATAATCTACGAATATTCGTTTCTGATCCCGAGCCATATTATCTTCTTGTGATTGCTGCATTGTACCGTGTAATCTATCGTTAAACTTGGAATATTGGAGCCACTTCAAAACAGAAAAACCAGCTGGTGTAAATAAGAGGGTTTTCCTAACAATCAACACAAATAAACTAAAACGTCGGACGGAAAGATGTGTGCGACCAACGGTTGACAATGGTAAGAATTCTCCGTGCCAATGTAAAATAAACATTTGCCGACATAAGTATTCTTGGTGTAAATATCATTTTTTAAGCCTTCCGATGTCATTAGGTTGCACTGAAAAAACATGACACCACATAACAACTGTAACCAAATGTCACAAAGCGCGGACTCATGCACATAGAATAAATATTGTAATTAATCTATGTGGAAAATTATACAATGCGGATAAAATGGTTTTCGACTGCTGTCATTCCGTGTGATATATGTGCATTTAGGTTGACACGTCCAGTCTTAGCGAAATCCAGCTTTTGTAACAAAAATGTTCTTTCGTAACAAAAATGTTCTTTGGGATTGACCATGTTCGTAGAAGTATTAGGTCCATTGTTGTGCCCATATCTGCATCCTCCTGCATTGTATATGCCTGCAAATGTGGCTGCATCCTTGTTAGTTCAACTCACAGATGCTCTAGCAGAAATTGCAAACATTGGAACAAGGATATGAATATGATTCATAGTAGCATTGTTATCGGACAACCAAGAAAAAGATTCTGAATCGCTATACGAACCAAAATGGGTTCTTGGGAATTTTCATTTATACTAACGATGTGCAAGGAGCCAATGATATAGAAATGGAATGTGATCAATGTACAATCACATCAACTCTTGTTTTCATAAGATTGAGAGGTGGCGTACTAAAGAAATATCATGCAGGAAAGTTCAACCATTCGACAGCTGTTTCGTTATAGATAAAGATGGCACTCGCTAGCCAATGTATTTTCACCCCCACATTATCTCTGACATCTACTAATTTTTTGGTGGATGTTAACTATGAACATACTCAAATCACACATAAACAAAGAGGAGAGCCGATTAAGAAAAGCATCAGAAGCAAGGGATACACAAAAACAGAGTTAAATAAGTAAACCAATGGATTAAAGGGGAGACACTGCACATACCAATGTAATTTACAGTCGTACACAACCTATATCACATGAGAAATTTATCACAAAGGTGTCATTGTTTGAAAAAATCGTCAAAAAAAAGTGCAATCCTTTGAAAGGAATCCCTTGAACAAATCTCTGAAGAGAACGAGTGAACATATCATGGAGAAGATGAAAACAAATACTCCCTCCGTTCCTTCATATAAGATGTATTGTTTTTTGAAAGGTCAAATGAGCACAAGTTTGACCGACTTTTTATGAAAATATATCAAAATTCACAATATGAAATTTATATCATTTGATCCATCATGAAAAGTAGTTTCAAATTGTATCTACTAGGTATTGAAGATATACTTATTTTATTCTATAATCTTTGTCAAACACTTAAATGGCTGACTTGCACAGAAACCAATACACCTTACATTCTGAAATAGAAAGAGTATATGAGAAAACACTTACATCAGGAAGTTGATGCGTCAGTGAGCCAACTTTTTCTTTTATTTATACAAGACAAGTTGTGTAGGCAGTCTTTGATTAGTCAGCATCAGTAAAATAATATAGATAAGGCACCTTACAAGCATCTTTAGAATATCAACCTGTAATACACAAATGCTTATAAGTGGACCTGACCTCCCAAAAAACTGATCGAGTTTCTAAAGGAAATATAAAAGGTGAATGGAGGAAAATTCCATAGAAAATTAGGGTCGTGGTAACTCTATGAGACGAGTGCACAGATAGTAAGCCCATAATACGCAACAGCTGGAACAATTTACCTTGACGGCCGAAATCTGACGCAAAACCTGTATTTCTGAAACAAGCAACTGCAAATGCTAGGTTTGGAGCAATGAAAATTAACTTGACCATGAAATCTTATACGAGAAAAGTAGTAGAATCGAAACTAATGGGTTCAGGCTCGAGCTCACCTTAGGCCACAACAGGTCATAACGCGAACACAAACAACAATGGTTGAAGCATTGTTTGTAAATAACAGAAACTTGAATAAATAGTAAGAATCGAAGTGGACTGAACTATAGAAGTAATACAAGTTACCCTGTATGTTCAGTGGCCAGGAATTTGGTGCTGGGTATTCATTGTAAAAAAATTGGCAATGCAATGTAAATGTATACTATATCACCTAAATCACTAAGCTCCCTGGGGTAGAAAGCCCCAGGAGCGATTTGGCTAAATCTGCTCTTTCACACCTCAAAAAAAATTTTGTACCGTGAAGCTTCCTTTGGAGAGGATCAAACCCATTTGGGAAATCATACTCTTCTCAATAATCGTGTACAAAAATTGATATGTAGGATAACTGCCTACGTAATCTATTTGCTGCTCATGTGAGGCAGTTTGGATGCTCCTAAGTGTCTATGTTAATTGTTGTTTGCAGGTTCAGGAGCATACTTTTCTAAGTCCATCAACTGTTGCTGCTATAAATTCACAACCAATGAGTTAAGGTGTGGATTAGAGAATGGGGAAATACTCTTACCGTATAAGGCATACTATAAAGCATTGCATATCAGCTTGGAAGCACTGCATCTTTGTGCCTCTCTTTGATATAAATCTTGGAAGCACTGCATCTTTCACAAGATGCCGCAGCGAAGCGCGTGGAACGCTTCTAGTAGAAAAATAAATGTGCAATAAGCTAGCAATACCAATGAGTCAATATATCAGTAATTGTAGCAAAACATCATTGTGGCACAAATAAATAGTTAAATGCACGCGCCACAATTTAGAACCAAGGCAGCAGCCGCAGCCGGTAAGTCATGCCCATGATACTATGTCTAAGTTCCTATATGGATAGGGAAAATAGAATCCTAGATTTGGACAGGACGGGAGGAGAATTACAGGGGCACAAATCCTGACAATGAAGCAAAGTTTGGAGACCTCACCGTGACATCGACGTACCCGGCGAGATGGAGCAGCACCGCCGTCGCCGGGGCAGGAAGAGTTCGTAGTCGTTGCATCCCCGCTGCGTTTCCCGGTATCCAAGAATCCGGAGAGCTCACGCCGTTGAGCCTGCACCGTCATGGAACCATCACCAACCACGGCGCCGCCCGAGACCTAGGCAGCCGCCGAACGTCACGCCGCCCATCTGCTCAGGGACGAACACGACGTCGAGCCCACCAGCCGAAAACCGTTTGCAGCAGATTAGAAAAGGACGGGGAGGTGGGCTGGGTTCGATTCAACGCACGACTATGATACTATGATTTTTTTTTTTGAGAAAAGACAACGAGGTAATTTTACAGCGAGGAGCGGTGGGATTTTTTCCAATCGAACGATGGCCTGGTTGGACGTAACGTCAGGCTCATTCCATCGACCAGGGTGAAGAATAACTTATTCTTCATCCTGGGTGTTTAATAGAGTGTATATATATATATATATATATATATATATATAGGTTCGCGCTATTCGGCACCACACATTGCTCAACCCGTAAGAAACTTTGCAGAGACGTAAGATTACATTCCCTGCAGGAATGTGCGCCACTTTTTGACGTAGGAAACAATGGAGTCGTAAGATTACCTCCCATCACACTAGCCAGCGTAAGATTACAAAGGCCTTTAAGCTAAAAAAAAGAAAGATTACAGAGGCCTTTTTCAGGAAAGAAAGTGAGCTACCGTAAGAACAGATCCAATGTTTTTTTGCGGGTGAACAAATCCAATGTTTTTGAAGTGGCTGATAATTACAACATGTAAATAACACTGTTTTGATGTCCCTGTTAACTACATAATTTAATAAATTTCATTGTTACATGCCTGCTAATTGCGTACTACCAACTTAAGCAATCATGCCGCATGATCATAGGCTTAATGTCAGTAGTCATGCATTGATTCCTTCCTGAATGTTATTTCAAAACATTACTAGTCACAGAAGAACTGCATGCTTGCTTGACAAAAATCAGTATAATATACCGCTTCTGTCTTTTCTCTACAATAATACTCCCTCCGTCCCAAAATAAGTTAACTTAGTACAAAGTTGTACTAAGATTAAAACACTTATTTTGAGACGGAAGGGAGTAACATATATGTACAGCTACCTTTTTGCAAAGAAAAAACAACAAATCAAACAACGTCCCTTGCTGAAAAGGACGAGAGTAGCATAGAACAAAACATGTCCTGTATTTTGTAAGAAAACTTGAACATTGTTTGGTAAATTGCCAACGAGTCAATGACAGAGAGCTTCCACTATATCAGATGACTCCTATATATTGGTGTGTATATACAATTACACCTAGCAGGCTTAAGAATATATGGATTGAACTTGCTGAAATTGTCTCCATGGTTCAAAATTCATCAATCAGATGATGTAGTCTCCAATGCAAGGCCTTCATTACTTGTAGACTCAACTTTTGATCTCTTGGACGAGGAAGCCGGCAAAACGGTTGTTGCATAACGGAACAAACCAGTGCCTTATACTGACTGTCTTGTTGAGACGACCACCACCATCAAAATGCCTAAAGGCACAAGAATCCTTAGAAATAAATCATGAGCCCATAAATTTTCTTGGACCTAAATGTCAATCTATCAATGCTAGATTGGATATCCAAGTAATGGAAAAGTACAAAAATAATCATGTGTTGAAATATACAGCTTACAACTGCACAATAGCTATAAATGAATGCCTATGGCAGTCGAGGTAAAAAGTCGGGAAGAAGAAATTAATCATGGCCAACCCATGCGTGCGACTCACGCGAAGTAAATTGACAAAGCATTACAGTGTGGGAAAAGGACCAGTTTATGCGCCAACAAGGGGAAAATGGCGGGTGAGGTAACTTTATGGTGCATGAAAGGTGCCGTGAAATAAATAATGCCTGTTTTCTGACTTTTCTGGAAACAATCCCACTTGCCTGACCACCGAAAGATAAAAAGGATATTCACGTAAATTCATGGCAATAAATAGTGGCTTCTTTCCAACCATTTTTTAGTTAAGAACGGTCCCGTGAATCAGTTATAAATGTAGTATCCTTTTCAAGAAACAGGTGACTACGACCATCCAAGTGAACTATGTATATATGTTGTATCTACAACATTTAATCTGATCATTTTGTGGCCTAGTTGTCTAACAAGTTGCTTTGTGGACTAATCAACCTCATATTGATCAACGAAAAAGTTGAAACTTCGCGCTCATTTTGGTTGCCTACAAACCAGGTAAGCAAATTTTCATGTAATAACACAACACTTCACATGAAGGAACCATTATCTATATTGATATTCATCCAACAAGGAACGTGATTCTTTTGTTCAAATCTTACCATAGCAGAGATTTTCAGTTTGCCTGGGTTCTCCAAAAATTGTTCTACCAGAGTTGCAACATTGACACCACAGCAGCAGGTAACACTGAATTCTCTCCTGCATTGAAAATCATTGTGAGCAGATCAAATGTTCCAGAGTAGCCGTACAACGTTGAGTGTTTTGCATTTGGTGCCTGAAACAGCAGAAAATATTCCGTAAGTATCCCAAAAAGGGTACAGAAAATGGAGTATACGAAGAGAGAAATATAATAAATATATAAATAACCAAAGGAAGCACATAAAAGAATGAGAATCTATATACCTAAATAGAAGTATATTTCATAGAAAAAAAATGTGTATAACCACAGTTGTTTGATCAGTTTAAGCTCATAGTAGCTGCTACTTTCACTAAACTGACCAAGAATGCTTGGTTCTCAAATGAAAATGACACAAGCTAATATTCGAAACTCCAGCAATACTCTTCAGTGCAAACGTATCAGCATTAAATTGGACCACTCACCCGCACCAATTCAGTTCAAGTGGTTTGAAAAGATGTTGTCAATTGGAACATACTCCCTCCGTCACATAATATAAGAGCGTTTTTGACACCACACTAGTGTCAAAGAGTAGTGTCAAAAATGCTCTTATATTATGGGAAGGAGGGAGTAAGTTTTTTTTAGCTTTTCATGTATTGCAGTTATAATCTTTTCAAGGCATACCTGATTAGTTTTATGAAGTATTAGGGACTAAAATCTGAGTAACCACTAGAGATAATGTATAGAATTTGGTAATTACAAAGTGGATTACCCCTCTCAACTCATCAGATAACTTGTCCGCATCAAGCAAATGAAAAAGTTAAGTCACCAAATATTTACAGATCAAGAAGGGGGATGAGACCTCATAGGACTGAATGAGCAACCCATGATACACCTTTGTACTCATCCCCAAATCAGCTTACATCCCAACTTCGTGTACCCTCAAATCGATATTTTACATGGTTACACATTCCAATGTAATGTGCAGGCCATGAATAAAATGCTAGTGGATTTCTCCGGTAACTTTTCAAATTAGTTTTTCAAGTCATTTATCAGGCAATATGTTACAGAGTAGTGCCATTTAGTAGCAGCCGAGCTTCCACGTCACAGAGCGTAGGAATTGTATGGAAACACTGCTCTATATCAGCATGGCCTGGAATAAACAGCAGGCTGGGCATTAGAAAGTGGTCCTAAGAGAAAAACAATCACAAACAAGCATATACTGTAAACTTCAAATAACCTCTTCGGGTAGGACATTCAGTCTATATGATCTATCCAAACCGCAGACTCGACAGAAATCGAACACCCATTTAGCAATTTGGGAAGAACCGGCTTGCAAGAAGTTGCATTAGACCTCCCCCCGTTGTTGCTTCAAAAAAAAAAAGGAAATTTGGAAGAACACAGCGAAGAGAAACAAAGTGGAAATTGATTGGAACTTGTACTCCCGTGCGCTCCCCGCCTGCGCCCTGGCAGCTTCCTCCAGTGGAAATTAATTGGAACAGAAACGAACAAAAATGAAGAGGAAATTAAACAACAGGATCAGGATGCTCACATCCTCCCGTGCGCCAGTTGCTATCTCGTGGATTCCTCCATTGGCAGATGAGTATTACACACATGAAGACACACTCAAACCCACGTACCACACTCAGAAACGGATCTGAAACACAAGCTGCACCTCAAATGGCGGGCCATGGCTGCTGCCACTCTCCACAGCCAGGGGACGGCACGGGCTTCACCCCGTTGGCACCCACTTTCCACGCCTCCTCGTTCGCAAAAGCTACTGCCCACTTCCCAGGATGATTCATCTCCATCTTCTGCCTGGACAGCTGCAATTGCGGGCAGAAAACGCGAGACACTCGATCGGTCAGAAAATCAAAAAAGAAAAAAGCCCCTGGAAAAATACGATGGACTCGGTACGGCACCTGCACACACCCACCGCAGAGCCGCCGCGACAGCCACATGAGGTCCGCCCGCCGACATCAAGCCAGCCGCCGAGCACCACACCGCCCGGCCTGCCCGCCGACCACCACGCCGACCGCTCACCGCATCGCTGAGTTAGAACGGGGAGTGGGCCGCCGGCACCTAGCAGTATTGCCGAGCACCTCCGAAGAATCGCCGCCGAGCAGATCCATCAGCCGCTCGCCACGCACTAATCCCGGTCGAGACTCGATTTTTTTTTTAGAATATGACAGGAATGGGAAGTGGGTGCTGATCCCCACGACCAGCTAACCGATCGGGGAAAAGTAATATTATCTGGGTACCAGGAGAATTTTACGGCGGTAGAGCGGTGTCTTGGCTTTGGTTGAACCAGCCCGCGTAATCGACCAGGGCCGAAGAATAAGTTATTCTTCACCTGGGTT
>NC_057807.1:642316965-642326440 GCF_018294505.1 Triticum aestivum
CCACCCGGTGGTAGTTATCCCACATGTCTCATATACTACCATATGGTACTATATATACTATTTTATTATTTTAAATATGTTCGTATACTATATATAAGATATTTCAAAGCAAGTTATATGAAAAAATTGCATATGAGCCCATAATTTTTGTTATATTTATGAAATATGTACATATTTGTACGTAAAAAAAGCATATTCAAAAAATGATACATACTACCTAAAAATTAGTATACATACTACCTAATCATTGTTATATACTACATACTACACATACATACTCTCGGTTTCGACAGATACTACATACAACATACAAAACGCAAGTGGTGGTAACTATCACTGCTTGTAGAAAACATTTGTCCTATATATATATATATATATATATATATATATGTATATATGTGCCCACGAGGCTCAAGCAATAAACAGTCGATCCCACCAATCCTTCTCTATCCCTTCTAAAAAACAGAGCCATTCCCTCCTCTTCCCTTTTGTTGTAGCTTGCACATTGTAAAAGATAGCAAGATGTTAACAGCTGTCGTCAGACAATGGGGGCAATACTAGAAATACAGAATTACAGATGCAAGCCTCGATATAAGATCAAAACATGCAAAATTTACTAGTTCAGTAACATGGTGTGGGTTTTTGCAATGTGCACTGCCATGTCACAATATTTCAAGTAGGGCTGCAAACGAGTCGAACTCGAGCGAGTTGGAGTTGGCTCAGCTCAACTCATATAAAAATTCGAGCGAGCTCAAACTAAGTGAAGCTCATCATCGAGCCATAGAACATGACTTGTGCTCAGCTTGTAATGATCTCGAGTCGATCTCGGGCTAGTTTCGAGCTGATTGAGATGGTAAAAATTATAAATCTATGAATGAAAAACAAAAAAAATAAGGCGAATGTGCTGAGAACCTTTACCAAAAATATAGGATATTTAACACATAGTCGATCACATGCCATAATTAGGCCTAAATCTTCACCGCACTTAATTAAGTTTCCATGTTCGTTGGTAAATAAAATGGAGACAAATTATGGACAACATATATGGTAATAAATTATCTTATTTCCATTTAATATATGGCATGATCATTTAGCGTAATGATATTCCATCGAGCTATCGAGCTAAAATCGAGCGAGCCAACATTGGCTCAAGATCGGCTCGTTTCTCGGTCGAGCTACATAAAGTGTTCAAACTCAACTTGTTTCTTGTCGAGTCGATCTCGAGTCGAGTCAAAAAATGAGTCGATCTCGAGCGGCTCACGAGCCTCAAGCTTTTATTGCAGCCCTAATTTCAAGCCAAACTAGGGAAACAAATTAACTGGCTGCATAAAGATATGCAGCATAGGGAACAAATCAGAGAGATTTACAGTTTGGAGTGCAGACAGGTAAGCCTCCCTGCACAAGATCAAAATGGCGAATTTAGGTTTATGGTCTGCAGTACCCGCCGCATGCGGACCAAGCAGCTGCTACCGGGCTGATCAGGTTCTGGGTTAACGCCACCGGCGAGGCCACCCACCATCGTGAGTACCGCCTTATAAATTCCATATCAAACCAACTGATGGGGTTATGTACCTAGGGTAGGGTCATGGACCTATCTAGGATACCATACCCAAGGACACCATCAGACGAAGCTACCTTCCAGTCGACCAAGAGAAGCTCCACTCGACCAAGGGAGACTCCACTCAACCGGCTAGAAGACACTCGACCATCAAGACGCACTCGACCATCAGAAGTTCAAGATCTATGCTGTATCCAAACGGTCTGTAATTAAGTAGTCTTAATGGTCATGATGACACTTTATGTAGGGCGTTACCAGTAACGCCCGGCCTTAATGTACTTTAACCCTCCTCTACGTGGGCTGGTTGGGGTCCTGGCGTCCTCTATATAAGCCACCCCCTCCACTGGTAGAAGGGTTCGCACCCCTGTAACTCATATACACAGAGATCAGTCGACCGCCTCCGGGCTCCGAGAGGTAGGGCTGTTACTTCCTCCGAGAAGGGCCTGAACTCGCTAAACACCCGTGTGTACAACTACTCCATAGTTAGGACCTTGCCTTTCCATACTTACCCCCCATTCTACTGTCAGACTTATAACCACGACAGTTGGCGCCCACCGTGGGGCACGAACCCACGACCACAAGGTCCTCTATATAAGCCACCCCCTCCACTGGTAGAAGGGTTCGCACCCCTGTAACTCATATACACAGAGATCAGTCGACCGCCTCCGGACTCCGAGACGTAGGGCTGCTACTTCCTCCGAGAAGGGCCTGAACTCTCTAAACACCCGTGTGTACAACTACTCCATAGCTAGGACCTTGCCTTTCCATACTTACCCCCCATTCTACTGTCAGACTTATAACCACGACAGTTGGCGCCCACCGTGGGGCCGGTGTCTTAGCGACTTTTTTGGAGAAGTTGCAATTTCGTCCGATCGCCTTCATCATGGTTTCCGGCAGAGCACTGGTCGAGGGACACGAGATCCGTCTCGGTGTGCTCACTTTCATCGCCGACGACTCCGCTTGGCTCCAGGAGGCACCACTCGACATCGACGCGCTCCCCGTCCGCGGGACGACGCACTTTCGGGCGTGTGTCCGCGGCGTCTTGCTGCGGCAGCCGTCGACTCCATATCGATCAACTCCTGTGCCGTCCTCCCTCCCTGTCTCCCGCCAGCGGAAGCGCTCTGGTCGGTCGAGGCTCCAGCGATGGGTGAGGCATGCAGTGGCTCGCCAATCGGCCACCACCCAAGTCGCGGCAATTGAGCCCGACGAATCTCTCTATGGCCTGTTCGACCTGTCGACTGGCTCCGTAGGGACTGCATCCGAGTGCGGTAGCAGTGACCCAGCGGCGGAGGTCCTGATGGTCAACGGGCCCCGTAGTCCTCCCGGTTTCCCCCGCGGCGATGGGATGGACGACGAGGACGACCCCGCTCAAGCCCATGAAGAGTACCAACCCGAGCCGCTCACTTCCCAGCAGAGAGAAGAACTTCGCCGCCGGAACATGGATGCCCTGCATACTCCCATAGTAGGAGAAACACCTGAGGCTCGTGCCCTGGAAGAGGCGCGTTTAGCCAACCTGGCTGAACGCACTCGACTGGAGAACCTTCAGCGAGCACTCGACGAGCGTGCGCGTCAACGAGCGACTAACTCCAATCGACGTCAGCTCTTTCCGCAACCAACTCAGGTATATCGAACCCCAATTCAGAATTTGGCAGCTGCAGCCCGCATAGCGGAGTCAATTCAGCCCTCTCAGTCATAGGCTGGAAGAGGCTTGATGCAGATCAGAGATTTGCTCCGGGCGGCAGGAGATTAGAATTCAGCTGTGTCACAGTCACGTAACCGGATTCACAGTCGATCTGTCGCTGTGAATACTGTTTAGTCGGCTCACAGTCCAAGGTCGCCTCCGAGGCGCATGTGACGTGAAGGCCGGCGGGACCACTATGATGACCGATTTGATCGTGATGACAGGCGTCGAGTGCCCACTCCTCCTCCGAGAAGTGGGTCTAACGCCCATCGGCAGCAAGATGACAGACGCCAGCTCAGTGTTGGGCGAAGAGCTCCAGTCGACCCCAGAGAGCCAGGCTTTGACGCGAGATCCATCATCGTGCAAGGTTTGGTTGACCGAAACAGAGCTCATAGAGGTGGTCATGACAAAGATGGGCCCGCAAGCAGCCGAGTCCACGTTTCAGGTCCAGAATGTTTTAGCAGAGCGATCAGAGCCGTAGTGATACCCCCCAACTTCAGGTTGGCGACTGGGGTGAGTAAGTTCACCGGAGAGTCTAAGCCTGAAACTTGGCTCGAAGACTACCGAGTGGCTGTTCAGATTGGTGGCGGTAATGATGAGGTGGCCATGAAACATTTGCCACTTATGCTAGAGGGTTCAGCCAAGGCATGGTTGAATCAGTTAGCTCCCAACAACATTTACACCTGGGAAGATCTTTCTCGAGTGTTCCTCAGAACGTTTGAGGGAACTTGCAAGCGACCTGCTGGATTGACTGAGCTACAAGTTTGTGTACAAAATTCGAGTGAAACACTGAGGGATTACATCCAGAGGTGGATCACTTTGCATCATACTGTAGAGAATGTGTCGGACCATCAAGCGGTTTGCGCCTTCAAAGATGGCGTCAAGAACAGAGAGTTGAGCCTGAAGTTTGGTCGAACTAGAGACATGACCCTGAGTCGGATGATGGAAATAGCCACCAAGTACGCCAACGGCGAAGAAGAGGACCGACTCCGGAGCGGCAAGTACAAGTCGAGTCAGTCGGATAAAGGAAACTCCAGTCGGAAGCAAAAGCGGAAGGCCGAGCCAGCAGCTCCTGGAGAGGCTCTAGCCGTGACACAGGGAAAATTTAAAGGGAAGCCTAAAGGATCTTGGAACCCCAAGAAGGTAAAAGATAAGGAGGGTAATGATGTGATGGACCTGCCGTGCCATATCCACACGAAGAAAGACGAAGAGGGTAACTTCATCTACCCAAAGCATACCACTCGCCAGTGCCGGCTCTTAATCCAGCAGTTCCAAGGGAAACAGCCGAAGGACAAAGAGAAGGAGTCGAACAAGGCTGAGGACAAGCAGGACAGTGATGGAGAGTACCCTCATGTCAACTCCACTCTGATGATTTTTGCTGATGTAGAGAGCAAAAGTCGACTGAAAGTGATCAACTGAGAAGTCAATATGGTCGCACCGGCACACCAAACTATCTGAGATGGTCGCAAACTCCCATTACTTTCGACCAGTCGGACCATCCTACTCATATTGCCACCCCTGGGGGGCAAGCACTGGTGGTCGACCCAGTCGTCGAAGGCACTCGACTGACAAAGGTATTGATGGATGGCGGCAGCGGGTTGAACATACTGTATGCAGAGACGCTCAAGGGAATGGGCATTCCAATGTCCAGGCTCAGTTCCAGCAACATGAGTTTTCACAGAGTCATCCCAGGAAAGAAGGCTGAGTCACTCGGCCAGATAGCTCTGGATGTGGTGTTCGGCGACTCGAAGCATTTCCGCAAAGAGAAGCTGACATTTGAAATTGTGGATTTCCAGAGCGCCTACCACGCTATCTTGGGAAGACCAGCCTACGCCCGCTTCATGGCTCGACCATGTTACGTGTACCTCAAGTTAAAGATGCCTGGCCCCAAAGGCGTGATCACCGTCACTGGTAACCGGAAGAAAGCAGAAGAGTGTTTCCAGAAAGGCTCAAAGATTGCGGATGACCAGATAACAGTGATAGAGCTAGAGGGATACAAGAAGAACGCAGATCCGAGTGATTTACTGCGGGCCAAGAAGCCCGCCACAGAGTCAGCATTTCAGTCGTCCGAGGAGACGAAGCCAGTTCACATCCACCCGACTGACCCCAATGTAGCTCCGACCCATATTTCCACTACACTCGACTCTAAATAGGAAGAATCGCTCATCCAATTCCTCCGTGAGAACTGGGACATCTACGCATGGAAGCCAGCTGACATGCCAGGTGTTTCCAGGGGACTGGCTGAGCATCGCCTTAGAGTCGATTCAAAAGCAAAACCTGTTAAAGAACATCTTTGACGGTCCGCCGTTCAGAAGAAAAAAGCCATTGGCGAAGAGGTGGCTCGACTCCTTGCAGCAGAGTTCATCCGAGAGATATATCACTCCGAGTGGCTCGCCAATGTCGTTATGGTTCCCAAAAAGGACAATTCCCTTCGTATGTGCATTGATTTCAAACATATCAATCGGGCCTGCCCGAAAGATCATTTTCCTCTCCCTTGCATCGACCAAATTGTCGACTCGACCGCAGGGTGCGAGAGATTGTCTTTTCTAGACGCTTATTCCGGGTATCATCAGATCCGTCTGTATGGGCCCGACGAAATCAAAACAACTTTCATCACCCCATTCGGGTGCTTCTGCTATATCACCATGCCATTCAGCCTCAAGAATGTCGGAGCCACGTTCATGAGAATGATTCAAAAGTGTTTACTCACTCAAATCAGTCGGAATGTGGAAGCATACATGGATGATATCGTGGTCAAGTCACGAAAGGGTTCCGACCTGTTGACTGACTTAGCTGAAACATTTGCCAATCTCAGGAGGTATGATATCAAGCTCAATCCTTCAAAGTGCACATTCGGAGTACCTAGCGGGAAGTTACTCGGTTTTCACGTTTCCGAACGAGGAATCGATGCTAACCCAGAAAAAGTTGGCACCATACTCCGAATGAAACGCCCTATGCGTGTGCATGATGTCCAGAAGCTTACTGGATGCTTGGCCGCGTTAAGTCGATTCATCTCTCGCCTCGGTGAAAAGGCGTTGCCCCTTTGCCGACTGATGAAGAAGGCAGACAAGTTCGAGTGGACTCCAGAAGCTGATGCAGCGTTTGCCGAGTTAAAAACTCTGCTCTCCACCCAGCCGGTGCTTGCTGCTCCAATCAGCAAAGAACCTCTGTTGCTTTATATTGCAGCCACAGGACAAGTCGTCAGTACAGTACTTATGGTCGAGCGGGAAGAAGAAGGGAAAGCCTTCAAAGTTCAGCGCCCAGTGTATTATCTCTCTGAAGTTTTGACCCCATCGAAGCAAAGATATCCTCATTATCAGAAGCTCGTATATGGGATCTACATGACCATGAAGAAGGTTGCTCATTATTTCTCTGATCATGACATTACAGTCGTCAGCGACGCACCATTGTCAGAGATTCTGCACAACAGAGATGCAACTGGTCAAGTGGCTAAATGGGCGATTGAACTCCTTCCCCTTGATATCAAATTAGAAGCAAAGAAAGCCATTAAGTCCCAGGCTATAGCAGATTTCCTTGCCAAGTGGATTGAGCAACAACAACCAACTCAAGTCCACTCGGAGCATTGGACCATGTTCTTTGATGGCTCTAAGATGTTAAATGGTTCTGGTGCTGGGGTTGTGTTGATTTCCCCCCGAGGAGACAAGCTCAGATATGTGCTCCAGATCCACTTTGATTCCTCCAACAATGAAGCAGAATATGAAGCACTCTTGTATGGATTACGCATGGCCATTTCACTCGGCGTCCGTCGCCTTATGGTCTACGGCGATTCAGATTTGGTGGTCAATCAAGTAATGAAAGAGTGGGACGTTAGAAGCCCAGCCATGACTGGATACTGCAATGCCCCGACTGAAAAATCAAGCAGTGGGACGTTAGAAGCTCGAAAAGAAGTTCGAAGGGTTAGAGCTCCACCACATACCCCGACTGAAAAATCAAGCAGCTGACGACCTGGCGAAGATAGGATCTAAGAGAGAAGCCATCCCTAGTGGTGTGTTTTTGGAACATATCCACACTTCGTCAGTCGTAGAAGATCCTTTTACCGATGAGGCCCCGCAGCCTAAGAGTGTCACGGACCCGACTGAGGTCGAAGTCCCAGCAGTGGTCGACCTGATCATGGAAGTTCTAGTGATCACTCCAGACTGGACAGTACCATATATCGCGTATATCTTGAGGGAAGAGCTCCCGGAGGACGAAGAAGAGGCTCGACAGATCGTCCGCCGATCTAAAGCCTTTACTATGATAAAGGGACAGTTGTACAGAGAAAGCGCGACTGGAGTTGGTCAAAAATGCATAACGCCAGAAGAAGGGCGAATAATCCTTGATGACATCCACTCGGGGACCTGTGGTCATCATGCGTCCTCTCGGACCATCGTGGCCAAAGCATACCGAGCCGGGTTTTATTGGCCAAGAGCGAATGAAATGGCGAAGGAGATAGTCGACAAGTGCGAGGGATGTCAATTTTATTCCAATATGTCACATAAGCCCGCGTCAGCTTTGAAGACTATACCACTCGTCTGGCCCTTTGCAGTGTGGCGTTTGGATATGGTCGGTCCTTTGAGAACAGGCAGAAGCGGTTTTACCCATGTGCTGGTAGCAGTCGACAAGTTCACTAAGTGGATCGAAGCTAAACCCATCAAGAACCTCGATGCCGGTACTGCTGTCAGCTTCATTAGAGAATTGATATTCAGATATGGGGTCCCGCACAGCATCATCACTGACAACGGGTCAAACTTCGACTCCGAAGAGTTCAGAGCCTTCTGCACATCCCAGGGCACACGAGTCGACTACGCTTCAGTCGCTCACCCGCAGTCGAATGGACAAGCTGAACGAGCCAACGGTTTGATCCTCAAAGGGTTGAAACCCCGTTTAATGTGTGATCTTAAGCATGCGGCTGGTGCATGGGTCGACGAACTTCCCTCAGTGCTTTGGGGCTTTAGGACCACGCCCAACAGGTCGACTGGGAGAACTCCATTCTTTTTGGTCTACGGAGCTGAAGCAGTCTTACCGAGTGACCTTCTCCATAACGCTCCTTGAGTCGAGCTCTACACTGAAGCAGAAGCAGAACAAGCGCGGCAGGATGCAGTCGACCTGTTAGAGGAAGAGAGGGAGATGGCTCTAATCAGATCAACAATTTACCAACAGGACTTACATCGCTTCCACGCCAAAAACGTGAAGAGTCGAGCCTTCCAGGAAGGAGATTTAGTTCTTCGAGTGGATCAGCAGAAACCACACAAGCTTGCTCCTTCTTGGGAAGGTCCCTTCATCGTCACCAAAGTTCTCCACAATGGAGCATACCGTCTTTACAATGTCGAGCATTAGATCGACGAGCCCCGAGCTTGGAACGCGGAACTTCTCCGTCCCATTTACACCTAAGTATTCACTCAGACGAGTTGTAATAAAAGTACTTCTGTAGTTTGTCAATCAAAGGCAAGAGATTTATAATCTTCCCTGTAATCGTTATTTCTTTTGTCTACTCAAAAACAATCCCCTAGTGGGTGGCTTGACTGCGAATCCGATTCGCCCAAGTCTGTAAAAAAAATCCTAACCGAGTGGCGAGCCAGTCTCCCACACGAAGGCTTAGCTGCGAAATCCGTTTCGCCTAAGATAAATAAAATCCTACCGAGTGGTAAGCCAGCCTTCCACTCGGAGGCTTAGCTGCGGTCCAAGTACTCGCCTAAGATAAATAAAATCCTACCGAGTGGTAAGCCAGCCTCCCACTCGGAGGCTTAGCTGCAGTCCAAGTACTCGCCTCAGATAAATAAAATCCTACCGAGTGGTAAGCCAGCCTTCCACTCGGAGGCTTAGCTGCAGTCCAAGAACTCGCCTAAGTACAAGTACAACATGTGTTCTGCAAGGAGGACGAGGTGCAGGTCGACTGCTACCCTCTCCTTCCGAGCTGCGCCACCAATTCAAAAATCCTACCGAGTGGAGAGCAGACCTCCCACTCGGGGGCTTAGCTGCAGCCCAGTGCTCGCCTAAGTGTCTGAAATCCTACCGAGTGGAGAGCAGACCTCCCACTCGGGAGCTTAGTTGCAGCCCAGTGCTCACCTAAGTTTCTGAAATCCTACCGAGTGGAGAGCAGACCTCCCACTCGGGGGCTTAGCTGCAGCCCAGTGCTTGCCTAAGTGTCTGAAATCCTACCGAGTGGAGAGCAGACCTCCCACTCGGGGGCTTAGCTGCAGCCCAGTGCTTGCCTAAGTGTCTGAAATCCTACCGAG
>NC_057807.1:642326481-642326912 GCF_018294505.1 Triticum aestivum
GAGTGGTAAGCCAGCCTTCCACTCAGGGGCTTAGCTGCAGTCCAAGAACTCGCCTAAGTACAACATGCGTTCTGCAAGGAGGACGAGGAGCAGGTCGACTGCTACCCTCTCCTTCCGAGCTACGCCACCAATTCAAAAATCCTACCGAGTGGAGAGCAGACCTCCCAGTCGGGGGCTTAGCTGCAGCCCAGTGCTTGCCTAAGTGTCTGAAATCCTACCGAGTGGAGAGCAGACCTCCCACTCGGGGGCTTAGCTGCAGCCCAGTGCTTGCCTAAGTGTCTGAAATCCTACCGAGTGGAGAGCAGACCTCCCACTCGGGGGCTTAGCTGCAGCCCAGTGCTCGCCTAAGTGCCTGAAATCCTACCGAGTGGAGAGCAGACCTCTCACTCGGGGGCTTAGCTGCAGCCAGTGCTCGCCTAAGAATCTGAAAT
>NC_057807.1:642959058-642968771 GCF_018294505.1 Triticum aestivum
CGGGGCGACTTGGAGGAGGGGGCAAGGCGCGGCGGCGGAGTCCGGCTCGGACTCCGGAGTCCGGGTTGGCGGCGGCGGGGCGCGCGCGCACGCAGGATGCGGCGGCGGCGGGCGGCTGGGCCGGCCTGCTCGGCTGGGCCTTTGGCCCAGTCGGGTGCGGGTTTTTTTTAAGACATTCCGCCGACTAGAAAAAATATCCTAGAAAAATATAAATAAAAATCTAAAAATTCCAAAACAAGTTTTCTCCGTCTAAATAAAATATTTAGAACAAGATGAACTTTTCTTGGCCCCTAAAAATGCAATTTTTAAAACATGCAAATTTTTCTAGTGCAGATAAAATTTCTAATAAACTCAAATAAAATCCAAATAATTATTTTAACATTTTTCCTCCGATATTTCAATTGTCTCCCCTCATTTATTATTTTAAAATGAAATATTTTTCGGAGAGAAATAATTAAAAATCAAAATCCTCGTCTTCACTATTTGATAAAAATTTCAAAATTTCAAATTGGAAAATCCCCAACTCTCTCCGAAGATCCTTGAGTTGCTTAGGATTTCGAGGATTGCAAACGGAAAAGCAATAAAATATGATATGCATGGATGACCTATGTATAACATGCCAAATTGGAAATTTGGGATGTTACAGCTGCATCGCTGACTGATCATGATGTGTACGCATAGACCCCAGAGGGAAAAATAACATATGGGATAATTTGTGGTGTTCACATTTTAGTTCGTATTAAAGATAGTGGTGTTCACATACATAATAACTTCTTTTCATACATGGTTTGTGTCATCTCTGACTTCCATTTATAAGGTTCAACATTTCAACTCGGATTCAATTATGTTTAATCTCTCATTTTCATTTTGTGGTGTTCACACTTTATGTGACACGATAAATAACTATGTGAGCTACACAAAAATGACAAAATAAGATTTTGGGAAGATGAATAGTGTATGTACTGCTCACTGTTTAGAAATTTATGATTTTGCCATTTTTTTGCAAAAATAACAATTATGATGTATTGTCAAAAGTTAAGAGTGGCAAAAGTAAAATGTCAAATTTTTAAATAATGAAAATTGGCAAAGGTTAAGTGGCGAAAACAAAATTCTGCCAGGAAAATCTAGCAAGAGTGATCAACCACCTTGTAGAGTCTGAGTTCGTCATACAAATCAACATTTGATTGAATGGTTAGAAGGACAGTGGTATCTCCGGCCCACCAGGGTTCAAGTCTTTGTTCTTGTATATTTCTAAGTTTATTTCAGGATTTTCGTGATGCGCGTTCAGTTGGAGAAAACGTTCTTGTCGACTATGAGACACTTATTATGACTTTGTGAATCTCAAAATGATATGCCAGCTCAGCCTCTAGGAGATTCTTATAAACATAGGGTGTACGTGTATGCATTCAGAGTGTATGAACGTGTTTACGAATGTTTCTGCCTGGTGTTAAAAAAAACATCCGAGTCACAATAACGGACAGCAAGGGATCGAGGTGGTGATGTTGCACGTAGACGGCATGCAGTTCCGCCCGGCTCGCTATGAATGAGCAAAGTAAGTCACCAGCGTCACATTATCATTAATGGCGCCCCTGGGCTGCTCCTAGTAGTAAGGGTATCTATCCCCAGAGCACTCTCAGGCTCCCAGCTGCCTCCATCCGTCCCCTTTTCTTCCTCCTCCTCTAACGCCACTCCTGCAAGGTTCGAGCCAGCGAGCATGCACGCAAGACGACTGATGTCGATGGGAGCTGTAGCGGAGCCGGAGACGGACGACGGCTATGAGGCCGTCTTCAACGTGAAGGTCTTCTCCGACAGGGAGCTGGTGATAGAGGTTGTCGGCCATGACGAAAACGCGCCCAGGTCCGGCGGCAGCCGCTAGCGCTACCGCGAGGAGAACAAAGGTGCGTGCAATAGCCAGCATCTAGGCCTTCGTTGGTGCGTTGGTCCGTACCGTTTGTTAGGAGTAAGCCACGCAATAGCTTGGTGATAGCTGAGTCGTCCGCGCGAAGCTGGCGACGAGTAGCAGCTACGACCGAGCAGTTAGGCAGCCGTGGTGCGCGGTGTGCGCTGCCAAGGTCGTGGCAGTTGAGTGCATGCATGCATTAGATGGATAAGCTAGCGTTTGTGCCGGTCAAGTACAAGGCATGCATGCGTGTAGTTAGCTAGATTAGTGTGTGGGTTAGTGGCCGGTGTGGTGGCCGTGTGCGTGTATGTGCACCTGGGTATAAAAAACCCCGCTATGTATTGATGTATAGCGTCGGTCTGTTGCCGGGGCACGGTGCCGGTATGTGCCGAGCCGAGGGAGAGGGGCCTAAGGAAGATGTAGTCTCCATCGAGACCGTGGTATGTGCCTGGTCGATGTGAGAGTTCTTCCAGGGTTGTGTCGCGTGTGTGCATGTGTACCTCCATGTATGTGTGTTGGAGGGAGTTGAGATGAATAGATGCCAACATACAGGTCGTTCGTCGGCCGGGGCGTACGTCGCCGAAAGTGTGATTTGTTCATCGTCTTCTACCTCTGTCCGGCGTTCGTCGCCGGAGGGGCTGGTTTGGCGTGTGTCACCGAAGGGAGCCCCAATAGTTGGTATCAGAGCTTGGTGTCTTGGCCTTGCTTGCCGTGGCGGAGGCGTGGCAGCGATGGCAGCGCTCGCCGGCGGCTGCGCGATGGGGCTCCGTGCCGTGTGTCGGCCTATGGAGGTCGGCGGCGCTGTGGCTGCCATGGCGCGTGGCGGAGGTGGCGGGGCGGGGACGTCATACGTGCGGCGACCGCGGAGGCCGCCGAGGCGCTGCGTGGTGGCGCGGCGGCGCTGCATGGCGTGGCGGCGTGAAGGCACTGCATGGCGGCATGGAGGCCGCGGCGGTGCAGGGCAATAAGACGCGGCGGCGAGCCGGTCGCGACCGGTGCGTGTTATGGGTGCACACTGAATGCGTCGGGACCGCGGGAGTGGACCATGTCGAGGCGCTGGACCTGGTTGCGCAGATCGCGTCCGTGCGCGGCGGGAGCGCGGGCCGGGAGCGCGGGGACGTGGGGAGTGCGCGCGAAGGGCACGGCGGTCGCGGAGACGAGGAGGTCGCGAAGGACCTGCGTGGTGACGCAGAGGTCGCGATGGCTCGGGGCAACAACCGTGGAAGGTGCTTGACACGTAGGCGCGGCGTGGCGGCTGCCATGGCGGACGCACAGGCGGCACGCGGTGAGCATTTGGTGCTGTCGGGATCGTCGGGCGCGTCGGATGCGCGCGGGACGTGCGGGACGCACTGTTGCGGTCGGGCTCGTCGGGCACGTCGGATGCATGCAGGACGTGCGGGACGCAGAGGGACGCCAGACGTGTGCCGCAGGCGGAGAAGGAGCTCGGCATATGTCGCCGGGTCGTGACGGAGCACGGTGCGACCGGCGTCGGTGCGCCAGGTCGGGTCCGTGGTGGTGCGACCGGCGTCGATGCACCGGGTCGGGTCCGCGGGCTGGGTCACGGCAGTGACGAGGACAATAACAGGAGCTGCAACAACTTCGGTCGTTGCTTAGGGGGAGAATGTTAGGAGTAAACCACGCAATAGCTTGGTGATAGCTGAGTCGTCCGCGCGAAGCTGGCAAAGAGCAGCAGCTACGACCGAGCAGTTAGGCAGCCGTGGTGCGCGGTGTGCGCTGCCAAGGTCGTGGGCAGTTGAGTGCATGCATGCATTAGATGGATAAGCTAGCGTTTGTGCCGGTCAAGTACAAGGCATGCATGCGTGTAGTTAGCTAGATTAGTGCATGGGTTAGTGGCCGGTGTGGTGGCCGTGTGCGTGTATGTGCACCTGGGTATAAAAAACCCCGCTATGTATTGATGTATAGCGCCGGTCTGTTGCCGGGGCACGGTGCCGGTATGTGCCGAGCCGAGGGGGAGGGGCCTAAGGAAGATGTAGTCTTTATCGGGATCGTGGTATGCGCCTGGTCGATGTGAGAGTTCTTCCAGGGCTGTGTCGCGTGTGTGCGTGTGTACCTCCATGTATGTGTGTTCGAGGGAGTTGAGATGAATAGATGCCAACATACAGGCTGTTCGTCGGCCGGGGCGTTCGTCGCCGGAAGTGTGATTTGTTCATCGTCTTTTACCTCCGTCCGGCGTTCGTCGCCGGAGGGGCTGGTTTGGCGTGTGTCGCCGAAGGGCAGCCCCATCACCGTTGACTATTTTAGTCTTCTATTTTCCGTTCCTTTTCTCCAGGGTGTTAGTTTGGTACAACCATCATCCCAAATTATTAACATCCGTACCTAGACTAATGTAAAACAAGTAATTTGGCACAGAGAATTTGGATTCTTCATTAGCTAGTAAATTCGTATGTACTAGTTTTAATGTAATTAATTTAGATTTATGTCTTCATATTTGTGGGTAATTAGTTTGCCACAAATCCATATGTGTATCTGATGAATGGTATCAGATTTATCCAGAAGAAGCAATCAACAAATTTGTATATGTTCTTCAATCCACTGCAGTGCACATACTTGAATGCAACAGAACTTTATGTAGCTGGTTAGAAAAACTAGAACGATTTGGCATAATTTGTATTACCTCCATCCTGAAAAGGTTGCCTTTGTTTTGTCTAGATACTGATAAAGATGTATCTAGTCATGTTAAAGAAATCGGGCGATTAACTAGTTATGTGGCTGATTATTCCCTACTCGTAGGGTCACCAAATAGCCGATAAATTGATTAATTAGCCGATTAATGGATTAACGATCTAATTAGCCTATTCATCCTTTACTTACCATCCAACCATGTAGCTACCAATTAATGATTTCCTCAACATTGATCTATCACTAACGTCCTTTTTAGGAACGAAGGAGTATGTGACTACAAGTAGACATTCACTTTGCCTTGTCGTTTCCTTCGTAGGTTTACTTGTTTTTTTGGATTGTTTTTCACGTGTGGCTCCTTTTGTGTTGCTTTTCGTAATTTGTTGGGGTGGTCATGGTGGGTGATCCATTTAGAACATATAAATTGTTGATGAGCCCATGATCTGAAGCGTCGGAAGAATCAGTTCACTGCTTTTTCTTCTCCAGAAAGTTCTATTTAACATAGTTTTTCCAGAAAGGTTGAAGAGAAAGCAACTGAGGCAGCACAACAGCGGGGTGCCTGGGCTAGAACTAATGGGAGAAATAAATACTGGCTTGGCGGATACTTTTACCTACAAATAACTTGTCTAGTAATTCTGCTCACATTGAGAACATGATCTTCCAGATATTTTTACCAGCAAAAAGCTTATCAAGTAATTTTGTTATGTGCCTTCTTCTCGTAGTGTTGCATGTTGCATTATATTTATCTAACCTTGGTATTTTGCAGGTGATGATTTAGAAGATATTAACTCATCTAGTACTGTGGCGAGTACACCGGTTTTACGAGTTGAGACTATTTATGTCATCTCGACGATTCTTGCTTCAAAAAGTAGTTTCTTTTCCAAGGTAATTATGATGATGTACCGAAATGCATTTGTCATACAGTCGGTTGCTCATCTTTCTGACGAGCTTCATGCTTGTTAGCTTTTCTCAAATCGCATGAAAGAATCTGGCCAGGGGCAGGCAACAGTCAGAACTGCTGATTCTGGTGACACTGTACTGTACTATTCTTTGCCATTGTGATTTTATTATTGATGTATGCATCATTTGAATAAAACATGTTAAAATAATATAGGGGCATGTTTAGAGTTACTTTGATGATTAATTGGCTATTGTTATTTCATTCACAGACTTTGCCTACCAAATTGATATTTTCTCATGCATTACAGGTTTTACAATTGATTATTACACTTCAGTAACCATCTTTGCGTAAAACAATAGTTATCCCTTTTGTTTTTTATTTCTCTATTTAATTGTTATTGTTGCTTGAGATTTATTGAACTGTTTCATCAATCCTTATGCCTCCTTGCTTTCATTTTCGACACATGAGAAAGCCTTCATGGATCATTTAAACTTTATGCATAGTGGAAAGTTGACAACAACAACTGAGCCCACTCCTCTGGTTGATTTATTGATGGCTGCTGAAAAATTGAGGTTGTTTCCTGCAAGAAGCTTTGCGTTCAGCTTCCCAATAAAATTTACATATGTTCATATGAATGTACACTACATGTGTGTGAAATTCATGTGATGCGATAAGTAACTAGGTGAGCTACACAAAAATGGCAAAATAAGATTTTGCAAAGATGAATAGTGTATGTACTGCTCGGTATTTAGAAATCACGATTTTGTCATTTTTGTGTAGCTCACATTTTTAGTTATTTCATCACCATATTTTACACATGTGTAACATACATCCATATGAACATTCACAATTCAGTTTTTGGATTTTTTAAAACAAAAAATGTGAATTTTGATCTATACAAAGTAAAGTGCTACAATCCCCGCGTGCTAAAGAAATCAGCTTTAGGGTTCTATGACACATGTATGTGGCTAATTTGTATTCATGCACACATTGTGTCACATTCTTTGTTTCATCTTATATTTATCCTAGCGTGGTAATGGATTTTGCCTTATTTTTCTAATTAGCTTTTCCAAAACTTTGATTGATCTAGGATGAGGAGCGATGTTTCTTGAAGACATGTTAATCACCAGATTCAGATTGTAATGTAGGCACTTCAAGGCCACCTGTTAGATGTTGGTAAAGTGCATCAAATGTTGTTGATACATGTAGTGTTATGAAGGCCGCTACACCAAGAAATAATATTAAGATGATCCATATATTATTTGTGTTGCTACCTTTTCACAGATCACAACGGGGAAAGTTGGGAGTTGTTGGAACGGTTGAAAGGGGACACTCTGAAATGTGAGTGACCGCACATGTTTCTTATGATTGATGGTATAATACACTGGTGAAACTAACTTGACATTTTTACGGTGTTTTCGAGAAGTAGAAGCTACACCTGAAACTATGAAGTTATTTTGGTGCTACTCTACTCACAGTATGTAAACAACATAAATTTATAATTTCATCCAACTGATTTGTCTTGCAATTTTTTATTTTACAAATTTTAAAGTATTTTGTGTTCAATGTATAAAATATGTATTTATACCATATTTCTAATTGTTATGTTGTAGTGCAAAAAATAAATTGTTGTTCTTTGCTTTGAATGTGTTTTGATTGTTATCGGTTCGAACTATTCCAGCCATTTCAATGAATAAGGCGCGCATGCACCTCCAAATTCAACTTTGACCATAAAATTCATATTGAAAAGAAGTTTTCAGTGGTATAATTTTTAAGTCAAAAAATATATATTATTGGTCTAATTTATGGTCAAAGACAGTTTTTAGGAAGTGTGCACATTTTATTCATTGGAATGGACTTAGCTAGCAAGAGTGGTCCAAAAAGGAAATAACATTTTGTTTTTGCCACTCTAAGTTTTGCGAATTTTCCTTATGGCACTCTATAATTTAACATTTCGCTTTTGCCACCCTTAGCTTTTGAGTCAAAAATATATATATTATTGGTCTAATTTATGGTCAAAAAATATTTATTGGTCTATAATTTTTAAGTCAAAAAATATATATTATTGGTCTAATTTATGATCAAAGTCAGTTTTTAGGAAGTGTGCACATTTTATTCATTGGAATGGACTTAGCTACCAAGAGTGATCCAAAAAGGAAATAACATTTTGTTTTTGCCACTTTAAGTTTTGCGAATTTTCCTTATGGCACTCTATAATTTAACATTTCACTTTTGCCACCCTTAGCTTTTGAGAATGTATCACAATTGTCACTCTGCGGCAAACGAAAAAATAATGATTTCACTTTTGACATTCTTAGCTTTTGACAATGTTTCACAGTTGCCTCTCTGAAAATTTTGCTTTTCCTACAAAATGGCAATTGTAATGTATTGCAAAAATAACAATTATGATGTATTGTCAAAAGCTAAGAGTGGGAAAACTAAAATGTTAAAAATTTAAATAAAGAAAATTGGAAAAAGCTAAAGTGGCCAAAAAAAATCTGCCAGGAAAATTTAGCAAGAATGAGCAGCCACCTTGTAGAGTACGAGTCAGTCAGACGAATCAACATGTGATTGAATGGTTAGGAGGATAGTGGTATCTCCGGTCCACCAGGGTTCAAGTCTTGGTGCTTGTATTTTTTTGAATTTATTTTGGGATTTTTGGCTATGCACGTTCAGTTGGAGTGGACGTTCTCGTTGACTATGAGAGACTTTTGATGATTTTGTCAAACTCAAATTGATATCTTAGCTCAGTATGTAGAAGGTGCTTATAGAAACAGGGTGTGTATGCGTCCGAATCACGACAACGGACAGCGAGGGAGGCAGTGATGTTGCACATAGATGGCTCGCTATGAATGAGCAAAGTCACTAACGTCACATGATTATTAATGCCGCCCCTCGGCTGCTACTAGTAGTAGGAGTATCTATTCGCACAGCGATCCCTAGTAATAGGAGTTTCTATCCCAACAGCAATCCTATGCTCCCAACTGCGTCCATCCGTCCCATTTTCTTCCCCCTCCGACGTCACTCCTGCAAGGTTCGAGCCAGCGAGCATCATACGAGATGACTGATGTCGATGGGAGCCGGAGCGGAGCCGGAGATGGACGATGGCTACAAGGCCGTCTCGAGCGTGAAGGTCTTCTCCAACACGGAGCTGCGGGTACAGGTCATCGGCTGCGACGACGACGCGCCAGGGTCCGGCGTCAGTCGCATGCACCGCCTCGAGGACAACAAAGGTGCGTGCAATAGCCAGCATCCGAGCCTCGTTGGTGCGTCGGTCCGTACCGTTGACTATTTTAGTCTTTTATTTTCCGTTCCTTTTCTCGAGGGTGTTAGTTGTTACAATCTCCATCCTATACTATTAACTTCTGTATTTAGACAAATCTAAAAACAAGTAATTTGGCACGGCGAGTTCTCATCCTTCATAGCTAGTAAATTCGGCTGTGCTAGATTTAAGGTAATTTATTTAGATTTATGATCTTGAGTTGTGCACAGTTAGTTTTGCCACAAATTCATATTCATATCTGATAAATGGATATCAGATTTATCCCGACGAAGCAATCAACATATTTGTATATGGTCTTCAATCCACTGCACTGCACATGCTTGAATGCAGCAGAACTTTATGTAGCTGGTGAGAAAAACTAGAACGATTTGGCATAATTAGTATTACCTACGTCCTGAAAAGGTTGCCTTAGTTTTTTCTAGATACAGATACAGATGTATCTAGTCATGTTCAAGAAATCAGATGATTAACCTGTTAACTGGCTGATTAATCCCTACTCGTACGGTCGCCAAGTAGCCGATAAATTGATTAATCAGCCAACTATGGATTAACTGTCTGATTAGCCTATTAATTCTCTACTCACCACCCAACCGCGTAGCTATCAATTAATTATTTTCTCAACATTTATCTAGCACTAACGTCCTTTTAACGACGAAAGGAGTACTAGAAGTAGACATTCACTTTGCCTTGTCGTTTCCTTCGTAGGTTTACTTGTTTTTGTTGGTTGTTTCTCGCGTGTGGTTTCTTTTGTGTTGCTTTTCATAATTTGTTGGTGGTGGCCATGGTGTGAGATCCATATAGATCGTATAAATTGTTGAGGAGCCCAAGATCTGCAGCATTATAAGAATCAGTTCACTCTTTTTTTTCATTGTGCACCGCTAACTACGGGGTGTCCCAATGGCTAAGCTCGTGGACAACATTGTCCTTCGTAATGATGGCATAGTACTTATTTCCCTTCGATCGCACACCACAAAACTTTGGGGCCATCT
>NC_057807.1:642969160-643117089 GCF_018294505.1 Triticum aestivum
GTGGCCGCTGTCTGGAGCTCCACCTTTAGTCCCGGTTGGTGTTTTTGAAAACAAAACTGATTTTTTTTTTGAAATTTTTTCTCGATTTTCAAATTTCTGATTTATTTTACAGTTTAATATTTAATCACCACCACTCATCACTGCTCAATTTAACTTCTATTCTCTGATCACCCTTCATCATTCCAAATCATCTAACTTTCCAGCCGGTCACCCATCCTCTCACTACTCCAGCCTGAGCACGCTTAACTTCCGGGTTCTATTCCCCCTCGTTTCCAAGTCTGCACTTGTTGTTTTCCTGAAAATAGTAAGATGTCAATCCTATTAACTCTCAGGAGTTTAGCTTGAGCATGATGTCACATGTTTCACTATTTGAGTTTGAAACTATTATTCTAAAAAATAATAATTATTTAGTAACACTAATATTTCTTGAATAAGTAGTTTGACCATAGTTTGACTAGATTTTGACCAGATTTGACCAAAATTCAAAATACGGAAATAATTATTTAGTAACACTAATATTCTTGAATAATTATTTAGTACCACTAATACTTCTTGAATAAGTAGTTTGACCATAGTTTGACCAGATTTAACCAAAATTCAAAAAAAAACTAAAATTTGAGCATAACTTTTTTTCCTCAGCAACTACATCTCGAAGGATTTTAATTTTTGAAGTTTTTATCATTTTCTTTTGCTTTTTACAAAGCTGAAAAGGCGATCCAGGGTGGGGGGTAGAGTTTGAAAATGGGACCTTTAGTCCCGGTTTGAGACACAAACCGGGACTAAAGGGCACTGCACCCTTTAGTCCCGGTTCGTGCCTCAAAACGGGACTAAAGGTCTAATCTTTAGTCTCGGTTTGAGATACAAACCGGGACTAGAGGGCATGCACCCTTTAGTCCCGGTTCGTGTCTCAAACCGAGACTAAAGGGATCATTTGAACCGGGACTAATGCCTTTAGCCGCACGAACCGGGACCAATGCCCCCATGGGTACCGGTTCGTGACCAAACCAGGACTAATGGGCTTATCTGGCCCGAATGAAAGCCCTGTTTTCTATTAGTGTGCAAGCCAGTCCACTGCATGGGCGCCGCCATCCCCAGCTGCAACCACTACAAGTGCTGGAGGCACTACAGCTCGGACTGCTGCGACAGGTCTTTGTGCCGCAGCTGGGAGGGGCACGATGGACAGATGCGCTATAGGGTTTGCCGTCCCAGTAAGGGTCCACGGTGGTACAGGCAGGGACCTATCGGGGAATGATGTGCCATGATATGTTGACAGCAAGGCCATGGTCCAATGGGGCATGGTCGTGGCAGTGCTGGAAGCCCTCATTTGGTCCACCGCCGTTCTGGTTCCAAGCAAATTGGGTGGATTTGAGTAACGAACGGAGGGGTTGCAAGAGATGGCTTGCTTGGGGATACTTATCACTCGTGCCTTTTTAGTATGGAACATGTCTCGTCTGCAAGAGCTGGTTTTCTTGGGGACACTTAAAATTCGTGCCTTTTTAGTAAGAAACATGTCTCATCGGCTGCGCGACAAAATTTTGCGATTATCACTTTGAGGGAACTTATTATGACAGAAAGTGTGATTAACACAATTTTTTGCATCAAGGCACTAGCACGTACTTTTACATGAACGACATCAAAGAAACAAAGTTTCTCATATAGAAAGTGGATTTCATCAAGAAAATGGTGCCCCTTCCATCACCTGCGCCTTAGTCCAGTCAACTAGTTCACCTTCCTCCTCATCACGGTACTGTTGGAAATATATGCCCTAGAGGCAATGATAAATTAGTTATTATTATATTTCCTTGTTCATGATAATCGTTTATTATCCATGCTTTAATTGTATTGACAGGAAACTCAGATACATGTGTGGGTACATAGACAACACCATGTCCCTAGTAAGCCTCTAGTTGACTAGCTCGTTGATCAATAGATTGTTACGATTTCCTGACCATGGACATTGGATGTCGTTGATAACGGGATCACATCATTAGGAGAATGATGTGATGGACAAGACCCAATCCTAAGCCTAGCACAAAGATCATAGTTCGTATGCTAAAGCTTTTCTAATGTCAAGTATCATTTCCTTAGACCATGAGATTGTGCAACTCCCGGATACCGTAGGAATGCTTTGGGTGCACCAAACGTCACAACGTAACTGGGTGGCTATAAAGATGCACTACGGGTATCTCCGAAAATGTCTGTTGGGTTGGCACGAATCGAGACTGGGATTTGTCACTCCGGTAAAACGGAGAGGTATCTCTGGGCCCACTCGGTAGGACATCATCATAATGTGCACAATATGACCAAGGGGTTGATCACGGGATGATGTGTTACGGAACGAGTAAAGAGACTTGCCGGTCACGAGATTGAACAAGGTATCGGCATACCGACGATCGAATCTCGGGCAAGTACAATACCGCTAGACAAAGGGAATTGTATACGGGATCGATTGAGTCCTTGACATCGTGGTTCATCCGATGAGATCATCGTGGAACATGTGGGAGCCAACATGGGTATCCAGCTCCCGGTGTTGGTTATTGACCGGAGAACTTCTCGGTCATGTCTGCATGGTTCCCGAACCCGTAGGGTCTACACACTTAAGGTTCGATGACGCTAGGGTTATAAAGAAAGTTTGTATGTGGTTACCGAATGTTGTTTGGAGTCCCGGATGAGATCCCAGATGTCTCGAGGAGTTCCGGAATGGTCCGGAGGTAAATATTTATATATGGGAAGTCCTGTTTTGGTCACCGGAAAAGTTTCAGGTTTTAACAGTAACGTACCGGGAGGGCTGCATGGGCCAAGTGTGGGAGGGGACCAACCCCAGGTGGGCTGGTGCGCCCCCCCCCCCCCACAAGGGCCCAAGGCGCCTAGGGTTTGGGGAGGGGGCGCCTCCACTTGACTTGGGGGGCAAGTTTCCCCCTCTCCCCCCTTGGCCGCCCCCCTAGATGGGATCTAGGGCTGGCCGCCGCCCCTAGGGGTGGAAACCTAGGTGGGGGTGCAGCCCCCTCTCCTCCTATATATAGTGGAGGCAAAGGAGCAGCCCAACACACGAAGTTTCTTCTCCTGTTGGCGCAGCCCTACCTCTCTTTCTCCTCATATCTCGCGGTGCTTGGCGAAGCCCTGCTGGATCACCACGCTCCTCCACCACCACGCCGTTGTGCTGCTGCTGGATGGAGTCTTCCTCAACCTCTCCCTCTCTCCTTGCTGGATCAAGGCATGGGAGACGTCACCGGGTTGCACGTGTGTTCAACGCGGAGGTGCCCTCCGTTCAGCACTAGGATCTCCGGTGATTTGGATCACGACGAGTACGACTCCTTCAACCCCGTTCTCTTGAACGCTTCCGATTAGCGATCTACAAGGGTATGTAGATGCACTCTCCTTCCCCTCGTTGCTAGTCTCTCCATAGATAGATCTTGGTGACTCGTAGGAAAATTTTGAATTTGTGCTACGTTCCCCAACAGTGGCATCATGAGCTAGGTCTATTGCGTAGATTCTTTGCACGAGTAGAACACAAAGTAGTTGTGGGCGTTGATTTTGTTCAATATGCTTACCATTACTAGTCCAATCTTGTTTCGAAGGTATTGTGGGATGAAGCGGCCCGGACCGACCTTACACGTACACTTACGTGAGACAGGTTCCACCGACTGACATGCACTTGGTGCATAAGGTGGCTAGCGGGTGCCAGTCTCTCCCACTTTAGTCGGAACGGATTCGATGAAAAGGGTCATTATGAAGGGTAAATAGAAATTGGCATATCACGTTGTGGTTTTGCGTAGGTAAGAAACGTTCTTGCTAGAAACCCATAGCAGCCACGTAAAACATGCAAACAACAATTAGAGGACGTCTAACTTGTTTTTGCAGGGTATGCTATGTGATGTGATATGGCCAAGAAGAATGTGTGTCGGTGCGAGGACGACACCTACGGGATCACGAGAATCCCTACTACGGTTGCGAGGCACGGGGTTGTGAGAAGGGCGGATCAAACAGGTAGCACACGAATTCTTTATCTAGGTTCGGGCCGCGAGGATGCGTAAAACCCTACTCCTGCTTTGGTGATTTATTTATCTGTGTTCTTGAGCTAGCAATGGGGCGTGAAGAGCTCTAAAAAGCCGAATCCCCCTCCTGGTCGCCCTGGGCCTCCTTTTATAGGGAAAGGGGCCGCCACAGTGGCACATAGGAGGTGGAAAGGGCACATTGATACGAGTTTATCCCTCGCATTATATGACAAGGCGCATTAATGCGCCTTGCTTAGGTGTCCTTGCTTTATCGGGGACGGGGGAGAGCCCAGTCTCGTTCATCGCTGCTCCCTTTCCTGTCGACACGCGCCCTGACCAGCGGTGCCTGTGGTGCCATGTAGGCAGGCAGGTAGCTGAGGTGGCGCAGCGGTGGGTCTCCACGAAGATCTGCTTGCCGCCACGCAGGTGCATGCCCAACTGGTTGGGTCAGCAGCCGCATGCGAACGGCGGTGGAGGGTTTGGAATTGGCGTGGGCCTGATGGTGGCCCTACGGGTGTCCTTGGCAAGGGCCTCGCCGTAGCCCCGACAAGGGTCTTGTCGGGGCCCCGGCAAGGGTCTTGCCGTGGCGCCTGCTATCATCCCCGGCAAGGCTCCTGCCGGGGGTCTTGTGGTCCTCCTTGGCTGGGATCCCGCCAAGGGTCGTCATCTTCTATAGTGAGTATCTGATCTTGAATGTCTTCACAAAGATCTGCATGCCACCACGGGGATGTCTCCCGAATATTTGCCCCATGGGGCAGTGGACTCAAGGGTGATTCGCTCCGTAGGTGTGAGGCGAGCTGCCACGGCAAGGGTCTTGCCGGGCTTGCTAAAACCGCCCCCCGGGAAGGATCTTGCCGGGGGAGTCCGCTTCATCCCCTTTGCTCTTTGTGGTCTTGGTCTTGGTGTCGTTCTGCTCCTTTCGAGCTTCGGCCTTACCTTGGCTCACCTCCCTCGCCTTGCTCGGTGCGGTGGAGTCCGTGGCTCAGACTGCCCGTGCACAGTTATAGGGGTACAAAAAGTGTACCCCTCTTTTTGTACACCGACAGGAGCCCCCGGGCCTGGGCCACATGTAAGCGTAATCGCGTCGTTGGGCTAGGCCCAAAAACGGTGCGCGGGTAGGCGGGGTAGTTTTTACCGTGGTAAGTTCCTTCGCGCACCGCGCTTCCCACACCTCCCGCGCGCGGCTCGGCGTGGGGCGGCGTGTGTGACGTGGGCGGCATGCGTGGGGCTGAGCTCTGCGCGCATGCGTCACGTCGCAGTAAAACGGGACAGTTTGCACCTTCTCCATAAACGGAGGCAGGCGTGGAGGCTCGGCCCATTTACTGAACGGGGCCGGGGCGTGGTCTTCAAGGCGCTCCCCCCCCCCACGATCACGAGGTGGGGAGAGGTCACCTCACCCGTTGCCTCGGTCCTGCATGCCCGCCATGTGGTTCTCACACGCTCAGGGTGGCGAACGGTGGAGGCAGGGAACCGGTCCATTGCAGGTCGGGGCAGTGAGTTGGTCCCAGTTCCCTGCGCCCTCCGTGTCTCGATTGGCTGAGTGGGGCGACTGAGCCCCCATCCTGGCTCTTTTATAAAGAGCCAGGGGGGAGGAAATGAAGTCATGCACTCTTCCGTCTTCTTCTTTCTTCAGCTTCTGTCCGTCCGTCATGGAGAGAGGGGATCCTGGCTCTTCAACGGTGGTGGCGAGGGTCGCTGCTCGACAACGCGCCCTCCCTTCCCCTTTACCCGCGGTGGCAGAGCCAGCCGCGAGGGGAAGGGGGAGGGGGCGAGGCCGCGGACGAGGTCGAGGTGCTCAGGGAAGAGGAGAACGGGGCGGCGCGCCGGTCCCGCCTCCGCCAGTAGTTCCTCCCTCCGTGGAGGGCCATGTTGAAGATGACCCTTGCGAGTTCTTCGTCAGGCTGCGCCGGTCGCCTCGCCGTCGTCTTCGTCTCCCGACCCCATTCGCGAGCGAGATGGAGCTGGATCTGCCAGAGTACTTGCAGTTGCACATGAGGGGCTGTTGGATCAGCGGTACGCGAGCTCGCGTCGACTTCCCAGCCCCTCACGTGATGTATCTTGGCCGAGGGTGGAAGACGTTCGCTCATATCCATTGCTTGATGGCGGGGCTTACCCTCCATTTCAAGCTGATGGAGGGCGGCCTCCTCTCCGTCAAGGTCTTCGGGTGCTTCGGGACTCGGGCAAGGTGCTGCGTGGAGAGCTCTTCTGATAGCAAAGATTCTTCCTCGGGCGGGAGTGATGAGGAGGACAGCGGCAGCGACGACGAGGGTAGTGGGCGGCAGGATGACGGGTCCGACTAGGTGTCGCGCGTGCGGAGGGAAGGTCAGCAGGCGCCTCGCGTGGCAACTAGAGAGCGTTACTCTTCATATATCAACGAGGTCAATCAATTCTCCCTTTATGCATGTCCGGATGGGTTCTCTCATGCCTCGTCTACCTCCTTCACTGAGGACTAATTGCGTCTGACCCCGACATACTACCATATGTGGTCAAGTTGCCATAGTTTTTTTTTTGAATTTTTCAAAGAAAATGCACAACATGATTCATTGCCCCATTCCTTCTGCCTGCTCCAACTGTGGTGCCAACTCTTATCTAGCCACGAAATGTGGTAATGCTCCCAATTGTGGAACCAAGACGTATTGCAAGTCGTAATGCCGCTCTGTTAGACTGTATTTACATGTGTATATTGTAACGTTGTATACCACCTCATTATATATATATATATATATATATGTGATAGGCCACCCCTAGAGGGTTGTGCCGGTTCCCCCCAAAGCCTATTGTCTTACATGGGATCACGCTAGGTTACGTCCGCTTCCGCCTAAAAACCCTAAACCGCCGCCGCCGCCGCGCCCGCCGCCGCCGTCGCCCGACTGCTATGACGTCCGCCGCTGCGTCCGGCTCCACCGCCACCGGTTTTCTGCCGGCCTCCCTCGCGGCACTTCTCTCGAGGCCGCTGGATGCCGCCTCCCTTCAGGCGCCGATCGGGACACGGAGCGTCGGCTCCCTCTTCGCGCTCCCGCCGGCTGCTACTTCGCCCGGGCAGGCGCTTGTGGCCCACACCACCGCCGCCCCGTCAACCGCGGCTGTCGCGCCCTCGGCCACTGCGCCGCTGGTGGCGGAGGACGTCGCGCTGGCAGGCTTCGCGGCGTCAACCGCGGCCATCGCGCCCTCTGTCACCGCGCCGGCTGCCCCTCCGACTGTCTCCACGGTGTTCTCACCTCAGCCAGTCTCCTCGATGGGATCGCAGCCGCCGCCGCCGTTTCACTTCGGCCATCTCATCACCATCAAGTTGTCGTCGGACAATTACATCTTCTGGCGCGCGCAGGTTCTTCCGCTTCTTGGGAGTCACTACCTGCTTGGCTATGTCGACGGCTCTCTCCCTTGCCCTCCTGCGCTGGTTGACAGCGTGCATGGTCCGGTCTATAATCCGGCTCACCGTGTCTGGACAGGGCAGGATCAGGCGAACCTCTCCTCCATCCAGGGGTCGCTCTCTCCGGCCGTTGCTGGGCTTGTTGTCTTCGCCAAGACGTCCCACGAGGCATGGACTATTCTTGAGCGCTCGTTTGCGGCACAGTCGCAGGCTCGTGTATCTGGGCTCCGTCGCCAACTTGGGGAGTGTCAGAAGCTTGACTCCACCGCCACTGAGTTCTACAACAAAGTCAAGAGTCTCGCCGACACGCTGGCCTCCATTGGACAGCCCCTCACCGACTCCGAGTTCAACTCGTTTATTGTCAATGGTCTTGATGAGGAGTATGACGCCCTAGTCGAGATCATCAATGAGAGGGGCAACTCCACGCCCATGCCAGCACACGAGGTCTTTTCACGCCTCCTGCTTACTGAGCAACGAGTCGAGACGCGCCGATCCAGGGGCAACGGCGCCCTCTCGGCAAACGCCGCCACCAAGGGTGGTCGCTCCTCTGCTTCATCCAGGGCTCCTTCGGGGCAGTCACCACCACCCGCCTCGGCCCCTCCTCCTACTGCGACGCTACCAGGGGCTGGCGGTCCACGTGTGTGCCAGCTTTGTGGTCGCGATGGGCACTGGGCCTCGAAGTGTCACAAGCGCTTCCAGCGGGGTTTTCTTGGTCTTGGCAATGACGGGAAGGATACACGCAACTTTGCTCGTCAGGTCGCCATGGCTGATCGTCCGCCGCCGCAGAAGCCACAGGGACACACTCAGTCCTACTCCATTGATCCCCACTGGTACATGGACTCTGGGGCGACAGAGCACCTGACCAGTGAGATGGGGAAGCTTCACACTCGTGAACCCTACCATGGCTCCGACAAGATCCACACCGCCAATGGAGCAGGTATGCACATCTCTCATATTGGTCAAGCATCACTTCTCACTAGACATGCCAATAGGAGTCTTCAACTTCGCAATGTTCTTCGAGTTCCATCTGTGACACGTAATCTTCTTTCAGTTCCTAAACTCACTCGTGATAATAATGTGCTTTGTGAATTTCATCCTTTTGATCTTTTTATTAAGGATCGGGGCACGAGGGACATTCTTCTTAGTGGGCGGCTCTGCCAAGGTCTCTATCGTCTGGAGCATCCTGGCGTCGCTCGCGTCTTCAGTGGAGTTCGGGTATCTCCGTCACAGTGGCATGCTCGTCTTGGTCACCCGGCCACACCTATTGTCCGGCATGTTTTGCGTCGTCATGAGCTTCCTAGTGTGTCTAGTAATAAAGATGTAGCAGTGTGTGATGCTTGTCAGCAGGGGAAGAGTCATCAACTTCCTTTTTCGGAGTCCAGTCGTGAGGTGAAACATCCTTTAGAACTTGTGTTTTCAGATGTATGGGGTCCTGCTCAGACTTCTGTTAGTGGTCATAATTATTATATCAGTTTTGTTGATGCTTACAGCCGCTTTACCTGGCTTTATCTTATCAAACGTAAATCTGATGTGTTTGACATTTTTGTTCAGTTCCAAAAACATGTTGAACGCCTTCTCAAGCACAAAATTGTTCATGTTCAGTCGGACTGGGGTGGCGAGTATCGCAACCTCAACTCCTTCTTTCAGTCGCTTGGGATCACTCACCGTTTAGCATGTCCACATACACATCAGCAGAATGGTTCAGTAGAACGTAAGCATCGTCACATTGTTGAAGCTGGTCTGACTCTTTTGGCCCATGCATCTGTTCCGTTTCGTTTTTGGAGTGATGCTTTCACCACTGCATGTTTTCTCATCAATCGTACTCCCACTCGTGTTTTGAATATGAAGACTCCCATTGAAGTTCTCCTTAATGAACAACCGGACTACACCTTTCTCAAGGTGTTTGGGTGTGCTTGCTGGCCCCATCTCCGTCCATATAACAAGCGTAAGCTCGAGTTTCGTTCCAAGAAGTGTGTTTTTCTTGGTTATAGCTCTCTTCATAAAGGATACAAATGTCTTCATGTTCCCACTAATCGTGTCTACATCTCTCGGGATGTTGTGTTTGATGAGCATGTTTTTCCCTTTGCCAAACTCCCTGTGTCCACTACCGAGCCACCTGTCATGCATTCATCCTCTGTTGCTTCTGACCAATTTGATGATGTTGCATATTCTCCTCTATTGTTGCCTAACCATGGTGCAGGCACTGGTCGTGGGGCTCGTTTGGAGATTCTGGAAGCGCCATCTTCCTCTTCGTCGCCATCGCCTTCATCCTCGGCACCTTCTGTTGTGCATGAGGAGCACATGGCGCCCCTGCATGGCCTCGGTTTCCGTGCTCATGCACGGCCGATCGACGTCCTGGCCCGGTCGCCTCTGGCTTCTGGGCTGCCTTCGCCATCGTCGCGCCCTGCAACCCCGCCGACTGGGCCGGCCTCCTCGGTCCCCGTCTCGCCCAGGGCGTCGGGGCAGTCATCACCAGGCCTGGCCTCGCCCGCCCCTGCCTCGCCCAGGGTGTCTGGGCCCTTCTCACCAGGGCCGGCCTCGCCTGCTCTCGCCTCGCCAAGGCCGTCTGGGCCGGTGTCACCGGAGCTGGCCTCGCCCACCCTCGGTTCGCCCATGGCCTCTGAGCCCCTGTCGTCGGGCCAGTCTTCGCCATGCAGCCCGGAGTCGTCTGTCCCGAGCTCGCCTGAGGTGATTCCTGCATCTCCGGCGACCGTCACGTCTCCGTCACCTTCGCCTCCGCCGGCTCCTGCTGCTGCTCTACGTCCACATACGCGCAGTCGGAGTGGCATTTTTCAGCCTAAGCAACGTCACGATGGCACAGTTGCTTGGTTAGCGGCGTGCATGTCTGCTGCTCTCGCAGATCCATCCTCTGAGCCACGCACGTATCAAGCTGCTATGCGCATTCCTCATTGGAGAGAGGCCATGGAGCAGGAGTATCAAGCGCTTCTTCGCAATCAGACATGGACTCTTGTTCCTCCACAATCACGGGTAAATGTCATTGATTCCAAATGGGTTTTCAAAGTGAAGAGGCATTCTGATGGGTCCATTGAGCGCTATAAGGCTCGTCTGGTTGCTCGTGGTTTTCGACAGCGTTTTGGACTTGACTATGAAGACACCTTCAGTCCAGTGGTCAAGCCTACTACCATCAGACTTCTTCTCTCTCTGGCTGTTACTCGAGGTTGGTTTCTTCGTCAGCTTGATGTTCAAAATGCTTTTCTTCATGGTGTCTTGGCGGAGGAGGTTTACATGCGCCAGCCTCCGGGTTTCTCTGATCCGGATCGCCCTGATCATCTCTGTCGTCTGTCCAAGGCAATTTATGGTCTGAAGCAGGCTCCTCGTGCTTGGCATGCTCGTCTTGCAATGGCTCTTCGTGCTCATGGTTTTGCATCATCAACTGCTGACTCCTCATTGTTTCTTCTTCAAAGGCCTGAGGTTACTATGTACTTGTTGGTCTATGTAGATGATATCATTTTGGTCAGCTCCTCTCAGTCGGCTGCTACTGCGCTTGTTCGCTCACTTGGTGCTGATTTTGCGGTCAAGGACCTTGGGAAGCTTCATTACTTTCTTGGTGTGGAGGTTACTTCTCGTGCTGCTGGCCTTGTTATGACGCAGAAGAAGTACTCTCTGGATTTGTTGCAGCGAGCTGGGATGCTTAAGTGCAAACCGACGACTACACCCATGTCTACCACTGATAAGCTCAATGCTGTTGATGGTGTGCTTCTTTCTTCTTCTGATGCGACCGAGTACCGGAGTATTGTTGGTGGGCTCCAGTACTTGACGATCACGCGACCAGACATTTCCTATGCTGTTAACCGAGTCTGCCAGTATCTGCAGTCACCCCGTGACACTCATTGGTCTGCTGTTAAGCGGATTTTGCGCTATATTCGTTTCACGGTGGCTCATGGTTTGCATATTCGGCCGTCTGACTCTGGTTGTCTTTCAGCATATTCTGATGCAGACTGGGCTGGCAATCCGGATGACAGGCGATCCACGGGGGGTTATGCTGTCTTCTTTGGCTCTAACCTGATTGCCTGGAGTGCTCGGAAACAGGCTACTGTCTCGCGTAGCAGTACTGAGGCTGAGTATAAGGCTGTGGCCAATGCCACATCAGAGATTATCTGGGTACAGTCCTTGCTTCAGGAGTTAAGTATACCCCAATCACAGCCTCCTGTTCTTTGGTGTGATAACATCGGTGCTACATACCTTTCTGCAAATCCGGTATTCCATGCCCGAACGAAACACATTGAAGTTGACTATCACTTTGTGCGTGAACGTGTCTCTCAGAAGCAACTACAGATCAAGTTTATTTCTTCCAAGGATCAACTTGCTGACATCTTCACCAAGCCATTGCCTTTGCCACAGTTTGAGACTTGCAGGCGCAATCTTACCCTTCTAGATTCATTAGAAAGTGGCTAAGATTGAGGGAGGGTGTTAGACTGTATTTACATGTGTATATTGTAACGTTGTATACCACCTCATTATACATATATGTGATAGGCCACCCCTAGAGGGTTGTGCCGGTTCCCCCCAAAGCCTATTGTCTTACACGCTCCTAGATCCTTCAGCGCCCGCACTTGTGGCGCTTCCAGATGGGGAGGGCGACGCCCGTAGAATGATGTCATACCTTGCACCTAACCATGGGTTTTGCGGCGACTACCGCAGGGGAGGACATCACCCGGCTCCGTCCATCTAAACTGAAGTGTGTTAGAGCGTTTGGCAGGACCACGCAGCTGGTGGACGACATCGAAGAGGAGGCTGATGACACAGTGAGCACCTTGGACATGACATTGGCTTGAGCTACCTTTATGTACTTGGGGGCCTGCCAACAGGTCATCGCTAATAAGACTAGCTTTTCCCGGGATAAACAAATATCGTTCATGCTTTTTATACTTTTATTTATCTTACTAGCACATATGCCCGTGCGTTGCAACGGGAGAAAAAAATGATATGCATTTAAAGTTAGTGAGAGTTATATCTACAAGCAAAACCCTGTGTGCACGTGAAAAGGAAACATTTTTCTTTCCGGTTTCGCAGGTGTGAAGTAATCAATCCGCCATTTTTCCATTCATCAATCGAGGGCATTTAAGAGTTGTGTTACGTTATCGTATGTCAGAGAAGGCCCATGAATTATTCAATCTACTTTTGCTTTCAATCGAGGAGATTTTAAGGCGTGAAGTTTCTGAATATTGTAGAAAACACGAACAATTTTTTAAATTCTGAACTTATTTTTGTAAATTATGTACACTTCCAGAAAAACGCGAACAAAATTTTAAACAGGAACATCTTTTAAAATTCACAAACATTTTTTGAAAACATCAGCTTTTTTTATAAAAACATGGACATATTTGAATTTGTGAGCATTTTTCAAAACGGAAACATGTTTCGATGCCCATTATACCGAGAAATAATATTAAGATGATCCATCTATTATTTGTGTTGCTGTCTTTTCACATATCACAACGGGGAAAGTTGGGAGTTGCGGGAACAGTTGAAAGGGGACGCTCTGAAATGTGAGTGATCGTACATGCTTTTTATAATTGATGGTATTAATTATACACTGGTCAAACTAACTTCACATTTTTTACTGTGTTTTAGGAGAATCCACACCTGAAGCTCTGAAGTTATTTTGGTGCTACTCTACTCACAATATGTAAACAACGGAAATTTATAATTTCATCCAACTAATGTGCCTTGCGATTTTTTATTTCACAAATGTGGTAATATTTTGTCTTCAATGTATAAAACATGAGTGCTACTTTATTTCTATTTGTTATGTTGTCTTTGGGTCCTATAGTCTTGTTACATGATAGTGTGAAATGGGACATTATACTTAATTAAGCCCCACTAAATTTTCACAATAAATTAATGGCACAACCCATTAACTCAATTTTCTGGCTGCATCGCTGACTGATCATGATGTGTACGCATAGACCCTAGAGGGAAAAATAACATATGGGATAATTTGTGGTGTTCACATTTTAGTTCGTATTAAAGATAGTGGTGTTCACATACATAATAACTTCTTTTCGTACATGGTTTGTGTCATCTCTGACTTCCATTTATAAGGTTCAACATTTCAACTCGGATTCAATTATGTTTAATCTCTCATTTTCATTTTGTGGTGTTCACACTTTATGTGACACGATAAATAACTATGTGAGCTACACAAAAATGACAAAATAAGATTTTGGAAAGATGAATAGTGTATGTACTGCTCACTGTTTAGTAATTCATGATTTTGCCATTTTTTTGCAAAAATAACAATTATGATGTATTGTCAGAAGTTAAGAGTGGCAAAAGTAAAATTTCAAATTTTTAAATAATGAAAATTGGCAAAGGTTAAGTGGCGAAAACAAAATTCTGCCAGGAAAATCTAGCAAGAGTGATCAACCACCTTGTAGAGTCTGAGTTCGTCATACAAATCAACATGTGATTGAATGGTTAGAAGGACAGAGGTATCTCCGGTCCACCAGGGTTCAAGTCTTTGTTCTTGTATATTTCTAAGTTTATATCAGGATTTTCGTGATGCGCGTTCAGTTGGAGAAAACGTTCTTGTCGACTGTGAGACACTTATTGTGACTTTGTGAATCTCAAAATGATATGCCAGCTCAGCCTCTAGGAGATTCTTATAAACATAGGGTGTACGTGTATGCATTCAGAGTGTGTGAACGTGTTTACGAATGTTTTTGCCTGGTGTTAAAAAAACATCCGAGTCACAATAACGGACAGCAAGGGATCGAGGTGGTGATGTTGCACGTAGACGGCATGCAGTTCCGTCCGGCTCGCTATGAATGAGCAAAGTAAGTCACCAGCGTCACATTATCATTAATGGCGCCCCTGGGCTGCTCCTAGTAGTAAGGGTATCTATCCCCAGAGCACTCTCAGGCTCCCAGCTGCCTCCATCCGTCCCCTTTTCTTCCTCCTCCTCCTCTGACGCCACTCCTGCAAGGTTCGAGCCAGCGAGCATGCACGCAAGACGACTGATGTCGATGGGAGCTGTAGCGGAGCCGGAGACGGACGACGGCTATGAGGCCGTCTTCAACGTGAAGGTCTTCTCCGACAGGGAGCTGGTGATAGAGGTTGTCGGCCATGATGAAAACGCGCCCAGGTCCGGCGGCAGCCGCAAGCGCTACCGCGAGGAGGACAAAGGTGCGTGGAATAGCCAGCATCTAGGCCTTCGTTGGTGCGTTGGTCGGTACCGTTTGTTAGGAGTAAGCCACGCAATAGGTTGGTGATAGCTGAGTCGTCCGCGTGAAGCTGGCAACGAGCAGCAGCTACGACCGAGCAGTTAGGCAGCTGTGGTGCGCGGTGTGCGCTGCCAAGGTCGTGGCAGTTAAGTGCATGCATGCATTAGATGGATAAGCTAGTGTTTGTGCCGGTCAAGTACAAGGCATGCATGCGTGTAGTTAGCTAGATTAGTGTGTGGGTTAGTGGCCGGTGTGGTGGCCATGTGCGTGTATGTGCACCTGGGTATAAAAAACCCCGCTATGTATTGATGTATAGCGTCGGTCTGTTGCCGGGGCACGGTGCCGGTATGTGCCGAGCCGAGGGGAGGGGCCTAAGGAAGATGTAGTCTCCATCGGGACCGTGGTATGCGCCTGGTCGATGTGAGAGTTCTTCCAGGATTGTGTCGCGTGTGTGCGTGTGTACCTCCATGTATGTGTGTTCGAGGGAGTTGAGATGAATAGATGCCAACATATAGGTCGTTCGTCGGCCGGGGCGTTCGTCGCCGGAAGTGTGATTTGTTCATCGTCCTCTACCTCTATCCGGCGTTCGTCGCCGGAGGGGCTGGTTTGGCGTGTGTTGCCGAAGGGCAGCCCCAACAATTGGTATCAGACCTTGGTGTCTTGGGCGTGCTTGCCGTGCCGGAGGCGTGGCGGCGATGGCGGCGCTCGCCGGCGGTTGCGCGATGGGGTTCCGGGCCGTGTGTCGGCCTATGGAGGTGGGCGGCGCTGTGGCTGCCATGGTGCATGGCGGAGGTGGCGGGGCGGGGGCGGCGTACGTGCGTCGACCGCGGAGGCCGCCGAGGCGCTGCGTGATGGCGCGGCGGCGCGGCATGGCGTGGCGGCATGGAGGCACTGCATGGCTGCATGGAGGCCGCGGCGGTGCAGGGCAATAAGACGCGGCGGCGAGCCGGTCGCGACCGGTGCGTGTTATGGGTGCGCACTGGACGCGTCGGGACCGCGGGAGTGGACCGCGTCGAGGCGCTGGACCTGGTTGCGCAGATCGCGTATGTGCGCGGCGGGCGCGCGGGCCGGGAGCGCGGGGACGTGGGGAGTGCGCGCGAAGGGCACGGCGGTCGCGGAGACGAGGAGGTCGTGAAGGACCTACGTGGTGGCGCAGAGGTCGCGACGGCTCGGGGCAACAACCGTGGAAGGTGCTTGACACGTAGGCGCGGCGTGGTGGCTGCCATGGCGGACGCAGAGGCGGCACGCGGTGAGCATCTGGTGCTGTCGGGCTCGTCGGGCGCGTCGGATGCGCGCGGGACGTGCGGGACGCACTGGTGCGGTCAGGCACGTCGGATGCATGCGGGACGTGCGGGACGCAGAGGGACGCCAGACGTGTGTCGCAGGCGGAGAAGGAGCTCGGCATATGTCGCCGGGTCGCGACGGAGCACGGTGCGACCAGCGTCGGTGCGCCAGGTCGGGTCTGTGGTGGTGCGACCGGCGTCGATGCGCCGGGTCGGGTCTGCGGGCTGGATCACGGCAGTGACGACAACAATAACAGGAGCTGCAACAACTTCGGTGACCATGAGATCGTGGTTTAGGGGGAGAATGTTAGGAGTAAACCACGCAATAGCTTGGTGATAGCTGAGTCGTCCGCGTGAAGCTGGCAACGAGCAGCAGCTACGACCGAGCAGTTAGGCAGCCATGGTGCGCGGTGTGCGCTGCCAAGGTCGTGGGCAGTTGAGTGCATGCATGCATTAGATGGATAAGCTAGCGTTTGTGCCGGTCAAGTACAAGGCATGCATTCGTGTAGTTAGCTAGATTAGTGCGTGGGTTAGTGGCCGGTGTGGTGGCCGTGTGTGTGTATGTGCACCTGGGTATAAAAAACCCCGCTATGTATTGATGTATAGCGCCGGTCTGTTGCTGGGGCACGGTGCCGGTATGTGCCGACCCGAGGGGGAGGGGCCTAAGGAAGATGTAGTCTTCATCGGGACCGTGGTATGCGCCTGGTCGATGTGAGAGTTCTTCCAGGGTTGTGCCGCGTGTGTGCATGTGTACCTCCATGTATGTGTGTTCGAGGGAGTTGAGATGAATAGATGCCAACATACAGGCCGTTCATCGGCCGGGGCGTTCGTCGCCGGAAGTGTGATTTGTTCATCGTCTTCTACCTCCATCCAGCATTCATCGCCGGAGGGGCTGGTTTGGCGTGTCTCGCCGAAGGGCAGCCCCAACAATTGGTATCAGAGCTTGGTGTCTTGGGCATGCTTGCCGTGCCGGAGGCGTGGCAGCAATGGCGGCGCACGCCGGCGGCTGCGCGATGGGGCTCCGGGCCGTGTGTCGGCCTATGGAGGTGGGCGGCGCTGTGGCTGCCATGGCGCGTGGCGGAGGTGGCGGGGCGGGGACGTCGTACGTGCGGCGACCGCGGAGGCCGCTGAGGCGCTGCGTGGTGGCGCGGCGACGCAGCATGGCGTGCCGGCGTGGAGGCACTGCATGGCGGCATGGAGGCCGCGGCGGTGCAGGGCAATAAGACGCGGAGGCGAGCCGGTCGCGACCGGTGCATGTTATGGATGCGCACTGGACGCGTCGGGACCGCGGGAGTGGACCGCGTCGAGGCGCTGGACCTGGTAGCGCAGATCGCGTACGTGCGCGGCGGGAGCGTGGGCCTGGAGCGAGGGGACGTGGGGAGTGCGCGCGAAGGGCACGGCGGTCGCGGAGACGAGGAGGTCGCGAAGGACCTGCGTGGTGGCGTAGAGGTTGCGACGGCTCGGGGCAACAACCGTGGAAGGTGCTTGACACGTAGGCGCGGCGTGGCGGCTGCCATGGCGGACGCAGAGGCGGCACGCGGTGAGCATCTGGTGCTGTCGGGCTCGTCGGGCGCGTCGGATGCGCGCGGGACGTGCGGGACGCACTGGTGCGGTCGGGCTCGTCAGGCACGTCGGATGCATGCGGGACGTGCGGGACGCAGAGGGACGCCAGACGTGTGTCGCAGGCGGAGAAGGAGCTCGGCATATGTCGCCGGGTCGTGACGGAGCACGGTGCGACCAGCGTCGGTGCGCCAGGTCGGGTCCGTGGTGGTGCGACCGGCGTCGATGCGCCGGATCGGGTCCGCGGGCTGGGTCACGGCAGTGACGACGACAATAACAGGAGCTGCAACAACCTCGGCGACGATGAGATCGTGGCTTAGGGGGAGAATGTTAGGAGTAAACCACGCAATAGCTTGGTGATAGCTGAGTCGTCCGCGCGAAGCTGGCAACGAGCAGCAGCTACGACCGAGCAGTTAGGCAGCCGTGGTGCGCGGTGTGCGCTGCCAAGGTCGTGGCCAGTTGAGTGCATGCATGCATTAGATGGATAAGCTAGCGTTTGTGCCGGTCAAGTACAAGGCATGCATGCGTGTAGTTAGCTAGATTAGTGCGTGGGTTAGTGGCCGGTGTGGTGGCCGTGCGCGTGTATGTGCACCTGGGTATAAAAAACCCCGCTATGTATTGATGTATAGCGCCGGTCTATTGCTGGGGCACGGTGCCGGTATGTGTCGAGCCGAGAGGGAGGGGCCTAAGGAAGATGTAGTCTTCATCGGGACCGTGGTATGCGCCTGGTCGATGTGCGAGTTCTTTCAGGGTTGTGCCGCGTGCGTGCGTGTGTACCTTCATGTATGTGTGTTGAGATGAATAGATGCCAACATACAGGCCGTTCGTCGGCCGGGCGTTCGTCGCCGGAAGTGTGATTTGTTCATCGTCTTCTACCTCCGTCCGGCGTTCGTCGCCGGAGGGGCTGGTTTGGCGTGTGTCGCCGAAGGGCAGCCCCAACACCGTTGACTATTTTAGTCTTCTATTTTCCGTTCCTTTTCTCCAGGGTGTTAGTTTGGTACAACCTTCATCCCAAATTATTAACATCCGTATCTAGACTAATGAAAAACAAGTAATTTGGCACAGAGAGTTTGGATTCTTCATTAGCTAGTAAATTCGTCTGTACTAGTTTTAATGTAATTAATTTAGATTTATGTCTTCATATTTGTGGGTAATTACTTTGCCACAAATCCATATGCGTATCTGATGAATGGTATTAGATTTATCCAGAAGAAGCAATCAACAAATTTGTATATGTTCTTCAATCCACTGCAGTGCACATACTTGAATGCAACAGAACTTTATGCAGCTGGTTAGAAAAACTAGAACGATTTGGCATAATTTGTATTACCTCCATCCTGAAAAGGTTGCCTTCGTTTTGTCTAGATACTGATAAAGATGTATCTAGTCATGTTAAAGAAATCGGGCGATTAACTAGTTATGTGGCTGATTATTCCCTACTCATAGGGTCACCAAGTAGCCGATAAATTGATTAATTAGCCGATTAATGGATTAACGATCTAATTAGCCTATTAATTCTTTACTTACCAGCCAACCAAGTAGCTACCAATTAATGATTTCCTCAACATTGATCTATCACTAACGTCCTTTCTAGGAACGAAGGAGTATGTGACTACAAGTAGACATTCACTTTGCCTTGTCGTTTCCTTCGTAGGTTTACTTGTTTTTTTGGATTGTTTTTCACGTGTGGCTCCTTTTGTGTTGCTTTTCGTAATTTGTTGGGGGTGGTCATGGTGGGTGATCCATTTAGAACATATAAATTGTTGAAGAGCCCATGATCTGAAGCGTCGGAAGAATCAGTTCACTGCTTTTTCTTCTCCAGAAAGTTCTATTTAACATAGTTTTTCCAGAAAGGTTGAAGAGAAAGCAACTGAGGCAGCACAACAGCAGGGTGCCTGGGCTAGAACTAATGGGAGAAATAAATACTGGCTTGGCGGATACTTTTACCTACAAATAACTTGTCTAGTAATTCTGCTCACATTGAGAACATGATGTTCCAGATATTTTTACCAGCAAAAAGCTTATCAAGTAATTTTGTTATGTGCCTTCTTCTCGTAGTGTTGCATGTTGCATTATATTTATCTAATCTTGGTATTTTGCAGGTGATGATTTAGAAGATATTGACTCATCTTGTACTGTGGCGAGTACACCGGTTTTACGAGTTGAGACTATTTATGTCATCTCGACGATTCTTGCTTCAAAAAGTAGTTTCTTTTCCAAGGTAATTCTGATGATGTACCGAAATGCATTTGTCATACAGTCTGTTGCTCATCTTTCTGACGAGCTTCATGCTTGTTAGCTTTTCTCAAATGGCATGAAAGAATCTGGCCAGGGGCAGGCAACAGTCAGAACTGCTGATTCTGGTGACACTGTACTGTACTATTCTTTGCCATTGTGATTTTATTATTGATGTATGCATCATTTGAATAAAACATGTTAAAATAATATAGGGGCATGTTTAGAGTTACTTTGATGATTAATTGGCTATTGTTATTTCATTCACAGACTTTGCCTACCAAATTGATATTTTCTCATGCATTACAGGTTTCACAATTGATTATTACACTTCAGTAACCATCTTTGCGTAAAACAATAGTTATCCGTTTTCTTTTTTATTTCTCTATTTAATTGTTATTACTGCTTGAGATTTATTGAACTGTTTCATCAATCCTTATGCCTCCTTGCTTTCATTTTCGACACATGAGAAAGCCTTCATGGATCTTTTAAACTTTATGCATGGTGGAAAGTTGACAACAACAACTGAGCCCACTCCTTTGGTTGATTTATTAATGGCTGCTGAAAAATTGAGGTTGTTTCCTGCGAGAAGCTTTGCGTTCAGCTTCCCATTAAAATTTACATATGTTCATATGAATGTACACTACATGTGTGTGAAATTCATGTGATGCGATAAGTAACTAGGTGAGCTACACAAAAATGGCAAAATAAGATTTTGCAAAGATGAATAGTGTATGTACTGCTCGGTATTTAGAAATCACGATTTTGTCATTTTTGTGTAGCTCACATTTTTAGTTATTTCATCACCATATTTTACACATGTGTAACATACATCCATATGAACATTCACAATTCAGTTTTTGGATTTTTTTTAAAACAAAAAATGTGAATTTTGATCTATACAAAGTAAAGTGCTACAATCCCCGCGTGCTAAAGTAATCAGCTTTAGGGCTCTATGACACATGTATGTGCCTAATTTGTATTCATGCACACATTGTGTCACATTCTTTGTTTCATCTTATATTTATCCTAGCGTGGTAATGGTTTTTGCCTTATTTTTCTAATTAGCTTTTCCAAAACTTTGATTGATCTAGGATGAGGAGCGATGTTTCTTGAAGACATATTAATCACCAGATTCAGATTGTAATGTAGGCACTTCAAGGCCACCTGTTAGATGTTGGTAAAGTGCATCAAATGTTGTTGATACATGTAGTGTTATGAAGGCCGCTACACCAAGAAATAATATTAAGATGATCCATATATTATTTGTGTTGCTACCTTTTCACAGATCACAACGGGGAAAGTTGGGAGTTGTTGGAACGGTTGAAAGGGGACACTCTGAAATGTGAGTGACCGCACATGCTTCTTATGATTGATGGTATCATACACTGGTGAAACTAACTTGACATTTTTTACGGTGTTTTCCACAAGTAGAAGCTACACCTGAAACTATGAAGTTATTTTGGTGCTACTTTACTCACAGTATGTAAACAACATAAATTTATAATTTCATCCAACTGATTTGGCTTGCAATTTTTTATTTTACAAATTTTATAGTATTTTGTGTTCAATGTATAAAATATGTATTTATACCATATTTCTAATTGTTATGTTGTAATGCAAAAAATAAATTGTTGTTCTTTGCTTTGAATGTGTTTTGATTGTTATCGGTTCGAACTATTCCATCCATTTCAATGAATAAGGCGTGCATGCACCTCCAAATTCAACTTTGACCATAAAATTCATATTGAAAAGAAGTTTTCAGTGGTATAATTTTTAAGTCAAAAAATATATATTATTGGTCTAATTTATGGTCAAAGACAGTTTTTAGGAAGTGTGCACATTTTATTCATTGGAATGGACTTAGCTAGCAAGAGTGGTCCAAAAAGGAAATAACATTTTGTTTTTGCCACTTTAAGTTTTGCGAATTTTCCTTATGGCACTCTATAATTTAACATTTCGCTTTTGCCACCCTTAGCTTTTGAGTCAAAAATATATATATTATTGGTCTAATTTATGGTCAAAAAAATATGTATTGGTCTATAATTTTTAAGTCAAAAAATATATATTATTGTTCTAATTTATGGTCAAAGACAGTTTTTAGGAAGTGTGCACATTTTATTCATTGGACTGGACTTAGCTAGCAAGAGTGGTCCAAAAAGGAAATAACATTTTGTTTTTGCCACTGTAAGTTTTGCGAATTTTCCTTATGGCACTCTATAATTTAACATTTCGCTTTTGCCACCCTTAGCTTTTGAGTCAAAAATATATATATTATTGGTCTAATTTATGGTCAAAAAATATGTATTGGTCTATAATTTTTAAGTCAAAAATATATATTATTGGTCTAATTTATGGTCAAAGTCAGTTTTTAGGAAGTGTGCACATTTTATTCATTGGAATGGACTTAGCTACCAAGAGTGATCCAAAAAGGAAATAACATTTTGTTTTTGCCACTGTAAGTTTTGCGAATTTACCTTATGGCACTCTATAATTTAACATTTCACTTTTGCCACCCTTAGCTTTTGAGAATGTATCACAATTGTCACTCTGCGGCAAACGAAAAAAATAATCATTTCACTTTTGACATTCTTAGCTTTTGACAATGTTTCACAGTTGCCTCTCTAAAAATTTTGCTTTTCCTACAAAATGGCAATTCTAATGTATTGCAAAAATAACAATTATGATGTATTGTCAAAAGCTAAGAGTGGGAAAACTAAAATGTTAAAAATTTAAATAAAGAAAATTGGGAAAAGCTAAAGTGGCCAAAAAAATCTGCCAGGAAAATTTAGCAAGAATGAGCAGCCACCTTGTAGAGTACGAGTCAGTCAGACGAATCAACATGTGATTGAATGGTTAGGAGGATAGTGATATCTCCGGCCCACCAGGGTTTAAGTCTTGGTGCTTGTATTTTTTTGAATTTATTTTGGGATTTTTGGCTATGCACGTTCAGTTGGAGTGGACGTTCTCGTTGACTATGAGACACTTTTGATGATTTTGTCAAACTCAAATTGATATCTTAGCTCAGTATGTAGAAGGTGCTTATAGAAACAGGGTGTGTATGCGTCCGAGTCACGACAACGGACAGCGAGGGAGGCAGTGATGTTGCACATAGATGGCTCGCTATGAATGAGCAAAGTCACTAACGTCACATGATTATTAATGCCGCCCCTCGGCTGCTACTAGTAGTAGGAGTATCTATTCGCACAGCGATCCCTAGTAATAGGAGTTTCTATCCCAACAGCAATCCTATGCTCCCAACTGCGTCCATCCGTCCCATTTTCTTCCCCCTCCGACGTCACTCCTGCAAGGTTCGAGCCAGCGAGCATCATACGAGATGACTGATGTCGATGGGAGCCGGAGCGGAGCCGGAGATGGACGATGGCTACAAGGCCGTCTCGAGCGTGAAGGTCTTCTCCAACACGGAGCTGCGGGTACAGGTCATCGGCTGCGACGACGACGCGCCAGGGTCCGGCGTCAGTCGCATGCACCGCCTCGAGGACAACAAAGGTGCGTGCAATAGCCAGCATCCGAGCCTCGTTGGTGCGTCGGTCCGTACCGTTGACTATTTTAGTCTTTTATTTTCCGTTCCTTTTCTCGAGGGTGTTAGTTGTTACAATCTTCATCCTATACTATTAACATCCGTATTTAGACAAATCTGAAAACAAGTAATTTAGCACGGCGAGTTCTCATCCTTCATAGCTAGTAAATTCAGTTGTGCTGACACGTGAAAGGTGAGACTGCCCCCCCCCCCCCCCCCGCGGCTCCCGTGTCGTCCCCAGCGGGCGACCCGGGGGCGACTTGGGTTTCCCCCCGCCGCCGCCGCCCCACCCTACACCTCCTCCCCTCGCCGCCACCTGAGGGACGCCTGGCAAGCCCCGGCGGCCGCCGAGGAAGGTGGCGGCGAGGCCTCTCGTCGCTGCGTCTCTGCGCGCAGGACCCCGGACTCCGGGGCGGCGGCCCCGGACGGCGAGGCGCCGCAGCCTCTGCGACAGGCGGCGTGCGCGGGATGTGACGGCCGGCGTCCCCGGCTGCTCGGGCGGCGTGGATCCGGCGGGCGGTGGTCGTGGCGCGGCCTTCCCGGCTGTGTCCGATCCAGATCTGAAGGTCGAGCTGCTTCTCCCCCTCTGCTCACTCTCCCCCTCCGGCTGTGTCCGATCTGCAGCGTTCGCTGCCAGTTCCGGTGCTGGCGGGGTGCCGGTGGCATATCTCGAGTCCGGGGGAAACCCTTGGTCGGTTCTCCGACCACGGCGGTGAGGGTGCGTGCGCGCATCGCCTTCTCTCCTTCGAGGCACCGCTGAGGGCTCCCGTATCCACCCCCCCAGAACCCGGGTGAAAGCCCAAAACTCATCTCGGGTTGGGCGGTGGCGGCGTCCTGCACGTCGTTCCCTCCTTGGAGGCGCCGCCTTGGGTTGTCTGGTTCTCCGGGTGAGTGGTGCCGAGGTTGGAGAGAGCTCGTCGGCGGCGAGTCCAAGCAGAGGCTTCCCAAGCTTCGCCCTTGGGTCTTTGCAGCTTGTTCTTCATCAATCCCCCCAGTGGTTTTCCTTCTGTTCTCGGTGGCCCGGGCAGGTGGCAGCGCAGCTAATGGTGTGCCTCCGGTGTGGTGAGGACGGCGAGTTAGGCCTGCTCTGGGTTTCGACCGGCACCTGCTCTTGCTCTCGGGTGAGCGCCCAACGACCCGACGGTGCGGCGCCTTCGAGCCTAGGCGAGAGGATTGGGGTCTTCTTCGGCGTTGGTAGACAGGTTTCGGGATCCCAATTCCACGATCCGGCTGCGCGTAGTTCTTGCAGGCCTTTGGCTGACCCTTGTCGCTACTCTGCTCCCTTGCTCTTGGTGCCGAGGGGCAGCGGGCTTCGACATTACTTGCAGGTTTCCATGTGTATTTCTATGTGTGCAGTAGCGTGCGTTGCGTTGTAGACTGCTCTGTCAGCTTTCTTATATCTTTCGGTCGCTCTTGCTTGGTGGCCTTGTGTAATCCTGGCCGGTTGATGGCTTTGTTAATTCAAAGTCGGGCTCCCCTTGAGCCTTCTTTCCAAAAAATTCAGTTGTGCTAGATTTAAGGTAATTTATTTAGATTTATGATCTTGAGTTGTGCGCAATTAGTTTTGCCACAAATTCATATTCATATCTGATAAATTGATATCAGATTTATCCCGACGAAGCAATCAATATATTTGTATATGGTCTTCAATCCACTGCACTGCACATGCTTGAATGCAGCAGAACTTTATGTAGCTGGTGAGAAAAACTAGAACGATTTGGCATAATTTGTATTACCTACGTCCTGAAAAGGTTGCCTTAGTTTTTTCTAGATACAGATACAGATGTATCTAGTCATGTTCAAGATATCAGATGATTAACCTGTTAACTGGCTGATTAATCCCTACTCATAGGGTCGCCAAGTAGCCGAAAATTGATTAATCAGCCAACTATGGATTAACTGTCTGATTAGCCTATTAATCCTCTACTCACCACCCAACCGAGTAGCTATCAATTAATGATTTTCTCAACATTTATCTAGCACTAACGTCCTTTTAACGACGGAAGGAGTACTAGAAGTAGACATTCACTTTGTCTTGCCGTTTCCTTCGTAGGTTTACTTGTTTTTGTTGGTTGTTTCTCGCGTGTGGCTTCTTTTGTGTTGCTTTTCATAATTTTTTGGTGGTGGCCATGGTGTGAGATCCATATAGATCGTATAAATTGTTGAGGAGCCCAAGATCTGCAGCATTATAAGAATCAGTTCACTCTTTTTTTTTCATTGTGCGCCGCTAACTACGGGGTGTCCCAATCTCTAAGCTCGTGGACCACATTGTCCTTCGTAATGATGGCATAGTACTTATTTCCCTTCGATCGCACACCACAAAACTTTGGGGCCATCTTTGACTGATGATTGTTTGCGGATTTGCATGCCGGGGGGGGGGGGGGGGGTCCCTCCATTCCGGATTTGCGGTACACCTTCCAAAACTGAGGATTGTTTGCCACTAGTAGAAAAAGGTCCATTTGTCCCGGTTCTAGAGGGCCTTTAGTCCCGGTTCTGGAACCAGGACTAAAGGATCGACACTAAAGCCCCCCCCTTTAGTCTCGGTTCTTATACGAATCGGGACTAAAGGCCCTCCACGTGGCCGCTATCTGGAGCTCCACCTTTAGTCCCGGTTGGTGTTTTTTAAAACAAAACTGATTTTTTTTGAAATTTTTTCTCGATTTTCAAATTTCTGATTTATTTTACAGTTTAATATTTAATCACCACCACTCATCACTGCTCAATTTAACTTCTATTCTCTGATCACCCTTCATCATTCCAAATCATCTAACTTTCCAGCCGGTCACCCATCCTCTCACTACTCCAGCCTGAGCACGCTTAACTTCCGGGTTCTATTCCCCCTCGTTTCCAAGTCTGCACTTGTTGTTTTCCTGACAATAGTAAGATGTCAATCCTATTAACTCTCAGGAGTTTAGCTTGAGCATGATGTCACATGTTTCACTATTTGAGTTTGAAACTATTATTCTAAAAAATAATAATTATTTAGTAACACTAATATTTCTTGAATAAGTAGTTTGACCATAGTTTGACCAGATTTGACCAAAATTCAAAATACGGAAATAATTATTTAGTAACACTAATATTCTTGAATAATTATTTAGTACCACTATTACTTCTTGAATAAGTAGTTTGACCATAGATTGACCAGATTTAACCAAAATTGAAAAAAAAAACTAAAATTTGAGCATAACTTATTTTCCTCAGCATAACTACATCTCGAAGGATTTTAATTTTTGAAGTTTTTATCATTTTCTTTTGCTTTTTACAAAGCTGAAAAGGCGATCCAGGATGGGGGGTAGAGTTTGAAAATGGGACATTTAGGCCCGGTTTGTGACACAAACCGGGACTAAAGGGCACTGCACCCTTTAGTCCCGGTTCGTGCCTCAAACGAGACTAAAGGTCTAATCTTTAGTCTCGGTTTGAGATACAAACCGGGACTAAAGGGCATCGCACCCTTTAGTCCTGGTTCGTGTCTCAAACCGAGACTAAAGGGCTCATTTGAACCGGGACTAATGCCTTTAGCCGCACGAACCGGGACCAATGCCCCTATGGGTACCGGTTCGTGACCAAACCGGGACTAATGGGCTTATCTGGCCCAAATGAAAGCCCTATTTTCTATTAGTGTGCAAGCCATTCCACTGTATGGGTGCCGCCATCCCCAGCTGCAACCACTACAAGTGCTGGCGGCAATACAGCTCGGACTGCTGCGACAGGTCTTTGTGTCGCAGCTGGGAGGGGCACGATGGACAGATGCGCTATAGGGTTTGCCGTCCCAGTAAGGGTCCATGGTGGTACAGGCAGGGACCTGTCGGGGAATGATGTGCCATGATATGTTGACAGCAAGGCCATGGTCCAATGGGGCATGGTCGTGGCAGTGCTGGAAGCCCTCATTTGATCCACCACCGTTCTGGTTCCAAGCAAATTGGGTGGATTTGAGTAACGAACGGAGGGGTTGCAAGAGCTGGCTTGCTTGGGGATACTTATCACTCGTGCCTTTTTAGTATGGAACATGTCTCGTCTGCAAGAGCTGGTTTTCTTGGGGACACTTAAAATTCGTGCCTTTTTAGTAAGAAACATGTCTCATCGGCTGCGCGACAAAATTTTGCGATTATCACTTTGAGGGAACTTATTATGACAGAAAGTGTGATTAACACAATTTTTTGCATCAAGGCACTAGCACGTACTTTTACATGAACGACATCAAAGAAACAAAGTTTCTCATATAGAAAGTGGATTTCATCAAGAAAATGGTGCCCCTTCCATCACCTGCGCCTCAGTCCAGTCAACTAGTTCACCTTCCTCCTCATCACGGTACTGTTGGAAATATGCCCTAGAGGCAATAATAAATTATTTATTATTATATTTCCTTGTTCATGATAATCGTTTATTATCCATGCTTTAATTGTATTGACAGGAAACTCAGATACATGTGTGGGTACAAAGACAACACCATGTCCCTAGTAAGCCTCTAGTTTACTAGCTCGTTGATCAATAGATGTTTACGATTTCCTGACCATGAACATTGGATGTCGTTGATAACGGGATCACATCATTAGGAGAATGATGTGATGGACAAGACCTAATCCTAAGCTTAGCACAAAGATCGTAGTTCGTATGCTAAAGCTTTTCTAATGTCAAGTATCATTTCCTTAGACCATGAGATTGTGCAACTCCCGAATACCGTAGGAATGCTTTGGGTGCACCAAACGTCACAACGTAACTGGGTGGCTATAAAGATGCACTATGGGTATCTCCGAAAATGTCTATTGGGTTGGCACGAATCGAGACTGGGATTTGTCACTCCGGTAAAACAGAGAGGTATCTCTGGGCCCACTCGATAGGACATCATCATAATGTGCACAATGTGACCAAGGGGTTGATCACGGGATGATGTGTTACGGAACGAGTAAAGAGACTTGTCGGTAACGAGATTGAACAAGGTATCGGCATACCGACGATCGAATCTCGGGCAAGTACAATACCGCTAGACAAAGGGAATTGTATACGGGATCGATTGAGTCATTGACATCGTGGTTCATCCGGTGAGATCATCGTGGAACATGTGGGAGCCAACATGGGTATCCAGATCCCGCTGTTGGTTATTGCCCGGAGAACGTCTCGGTCATGTCTGCATGGTTCCCGAACCCGTAGGGTCTACACACTTAAGGTTCGATGACGCTAGGGTTATAAAGGAAGTTTGTATGTGGTTACCGAATGTTGTTCGGAGTCCCGTATGAGATCCCGGACGTCACGAGGAGTTCTGGAATGGTTCAGAGGTAAATATTTATATATGGGAAGTCCTGTTTTGGTCACCGGAAAAGTTTCAGGTTTTATCGGTAACGTACCGGGACCACCGGGAGGGTCCCGGGGGTCCACCAAGTGCGGCCACCATCCACGGAGGGCTGCATGGGCCAAGTGTGGGAGGGGACCAGCCCCAAGTGGGCTGGTGCGCCCCCCCCCCCCCCTACAAGGGACCAAGGCGCCTAGGGTTTGGGGATGGGGCGCCTCCACCTGACTTGGGGGGCAAGTTTCCCCCTCTCCCTCCTTGGCCGCCCCCCTAGATGGGATCTAGGGCTGGCCGCCGCCCCTAGGGGTGGAAACCTAGGTCGGGGCGCAACCCCCTCTCCCCCTATATATAGTGGAGGCAAAGGAGCAGCCCAACACACGAAGTTTCTTCTCCTGTTGGCGCAGCCCTACCTCTCTTTCTCCTCATATCTCACGGTGCTTGGCGAAGCCCTGCTGGATCACCACGCTCCTCCACCACCACCACGCCGTTGTGCTGCTGCTGGATGGAGTCTTCCTCAACCTCTCCCTCTCTCTCCTTGCTGGATCAAGGCATGGGAGACGTCACTGGGTTGCACGTGTGTTGAACGCGGAGGTGCCGTCCGTTCGGCACTACGATCTCCTGTGATTTGGGTCATGACAAGTACGACTCCTTCAACCCCGTTCTCTTGAACGCTTCCGCTTAGCGATCTACAAGGGTATGTAGATGCACTCTCCTTCCCCTCGTTGCTAGTCTCTCCATAGATAGATCTTGGTGACTCGTAGGAAAAATTTGAATTTCTGCTACGTTCCCCAACAGTGGCATCATGAGCTAGGTCTATTGCGTAGATTCTTTGCACGAGTAGAACACAAAGTAGTTGTGAGCGTTGATTTTGTTCAATATGCTTACCGTTACTAGTCCAATCTTGTTTCAATGGTATTGTGGGATGAAGCGGCCCGGACCGACCTTACACGTACACTTACGTGAGATAGGTTCCACCGACTGACATGCACTTGGTGAGTAAGGTGGCTAGCGGGTGCCAGTCTCTCCCACTTTAGTCGAAACGGATTCGATGAAAAGGGTCCTTATGAAGGGTAAATAGCAATTGGCATATCACGTTGTGGTTTTGCGTAGGTAAGAAACGTTCTTGCTAGAAACCCATAGCAGCCACGTAAAACATGCAAACAACAATTAGAGGACGTCTAACTTGTTTTTGCAGGGTATGCTATGTGATGTGATATGGCCAAGAAGAATGTGTGTCGGTGCGAGGACGACACATATGGGATCACGAGAATCCCTACTACGGTTGCGAGGCGCGGGGTTGTGAGAAGGGCGGATCAAAAAGGTAGCACACAGATTCTTTATCCAGGTTCAGGCCGCGAGGATGCGTAAAACCCTACTCCTGCTTTGGTGATTTGTTTATCTGTGTTCTTGAGCTAGCAATGGGGCATGAAGAGCTCCAAAAAGCCGAATCCCCCTCCTGGTCGCCCTGGGCCTCCTTTTATAGGGAAAGGGGCCGCCACAGTGGCACATAGGAGGTGGAAAGGGCACAGTGATACGAGTTTATCCCTCGCATTACATGACAAGGCGCATTAATGCGCCTTGCTTAGGTGTCCTTGTTTATCGGGGACGGGGGAGAGTCCAGTCTCGTCCGTCGCCGCTCCCTTTCGTGTCGACACGCGCCCTAGCCAGTGGTGCCATGTAGGCAGGCAGGCAGCTGAGGTAGCGCAGCGGTGGGTCTCCACGAAGATCTGCTTGCCGCCACGCAGGTGCATGCCCAACTGGTTGGGTCAGCAGCCGCGTGCGAACGGCGGTGGAGGGTTTGGAGTTGGCGTGGGCGTGACGGTGGCCCTACGGGTGTCCTTGGCAAGGGCCTGGTCTTGCCGGGGCCCCGGCAAGAGTCTTGCCATGGCGCCTGCTATCATCCCCGGCAAGGCTCCTGCCGGGCGTCTTGTGGTCGTCCTTGGCTGGGATCCCGCCAAGGGTCGTCATCTTCTATAGTGTGTATCTGATCTTGAATGTCTTCACAAAGATCTGCATGCCACCACGGGGATGTCTCCCGAATCCTTGCCCCATGGGGGCAGTGGACTCAAGGGTGATTCGCTCCATAGGTCTGGGGCGAGCTGCCACGGCAAGGGTCTTGCCGGGCTTGTAAAACCGCCCCCCGGCAAGGATCTTGCCGGGGGAGTCCGCTTCATCCCCTTTGCTCTTTGTGGTCTTGGTCTTGGCGTCGTTCTGCTCCTTTCGAGCTTCGGCCTTACCTTGGCTCACCTCCCTCGCCTTGCTCGGTGCGGTGGAGTCCGTGGCTCAGACTGCCCGTGCACAGTTATAGGGGTACAAAAAGTGTACCCCTCTTTTTGTACACCGACAGGAGCCCCCGGGCCTGGGCCACACGTAAGCGTAATCGCGTCGTTGGGCTAGGCCCAAAAACGGTGCGCGGGCAGGCGGGGTAGTTTTTACCGTGGTAAGTTCCTTCGCGCGCCGCGCTTCCCAGACCTCCCGCGCGTGGCTAAGCGTGGGGAGGCGTGTGTGACGTGGGCGGCATGCGTGGGGCTGAGCTCTACGCGCATGCGTCACGTCGCAGTAAAAGGCGACGGTTCGCACCTTCCCCATAAACGAAGGGAGGCGTGGAGGCTCGGCCCATTTACTAAACGGGGCCGGGGCGTGGTCTTCAAGGCGCTCACCTCCCCACGATCACGGGGTGGGGAGAGGTCATCTCACCCGTCGCCTCGGTCCTGCATGCCCGCCACGTGGTTCTCACACGCTCAGGGTGGCGAACGGTGGAGGCGGGGAACCGGTCCGTTGCAGGCCGGGGCAGTGAGTTGGTCCCAGTTCCCTGCGCCCTCCGTGTCTCGATTGGCTGAGTGGGGCGGCTGAGCCCCCATCCTGGCTCTTTATAAAGAGCCAGGGGGAGGAAATGGAGTCCCGCACTCTTCCGTCTTCTTCTTTCTTCAGCTTCTGCCCTTCCCCCCCCCCCCCCCGCCCCGTCCGTCATTGAGAGAGGGGATCCTGGCTCTTCAACGGTGGCGGCGAGGGTCGCTGCTCGACAACACGCCCTCCCTTCCCCTTTACCTGCGGTGGCAGAGCCAGCCGCGAGGGGAAGGGGGAGGGGGCGAGGCCGCGGACGAGGTCGAGGTGCTCAGGGAAGAGGAGAACGGGGCAGCGCACCGGTCCCGCCTCTGCCAGTAGTTCCTCCCTCCATGGAGGGCCATGTTGGAGATGACCCTTGCGAGTTCTTCGTCAGGCTGCGCCGGTCGCCGTGCCGTCGCCTTCGTCTCCCGAGCCTATTCGCGAGCGAGATGGAGCTGTATCCGCCAGAGTCCTTGCAGTTGCACATGAGGGGCTGTTGGATCAGCGGTACACGAGCTCGCGTCAACTTCCCAGCCCCTCACGTGATGTATCTTGGTCGAGGGTGGAAGACGTTCGCTCATATCCATCGCTTGACGGCGGGGCTTACCCTCCATTTCAAGCTGATGGAGGGCGGCCTCCTCTCCGTCAAGGTCTTCGGGTGCTTCGTGAATCGGGCAAGGTGCTGCGTGGAGAGCTCTTCTGATAGCGAAGATTCTTCCTCGGGCGGGAGTGATGCGGAGGAAAGCGGCAGTGACGACGAGGGTAGAGGGCGGCAGGATGACGGGTCCGACTAGGTGTCGGGCGTCGCTCCGCGCGCAACCGACGATCCCATCATCCGTGTCGCCGGCTTCCTGAACTTCTCGGGGTCGTCTCCTTGGGCGGCTGACGTTGGGAGGCTGCGGAAGAGGAAGAGGGCGGGCGGCAAGGCCGTCAAATCGGAGTACGCGGGCACTGATGCCTTCGATGCGTGCTAACGTCATGCCGCCTCGTCTTCGAGCTCTGCTTCCGGCGCCGCCATCACCATCCATCCTTCGGACGGTCACCGAGATGTTCTCTTGGTGCCTCCTGCCACCCGTAGTTCACCTAGGCGCTCCCTCTTGCCCTTTTCGCCTCTTTGACCTGCCTCCTGAGGAGAGGGACAAGAAAGGGATTACGGGCACCTTATCTCTTTTTATTTTGTAAGCCTTTAGGCTCTAGCTGAATTATAAACTTGTAATCCCCACTATTCATGTTTTTCATTCCCTATGGGCCAAACCTGAGTGGAATGTTTTTAATGAAAAAGGGGATGCTTGCCGGGTCATTTGTTTGCGGGTAGAACCAATGATGAGGAATAAATCCTTGATATCCTTAAGATAAACATTTCCTTGCCCGGCAATAGGCCCTGCCATCTTCCCACTTCGCTCGTCCTTTCTCACGCTTTCGGCGGAGGCAGGGATGAGGTGGGTTCAGGCTCCTCGTTTCATTCTTTTGATGCCGCGACTACAACCAAACCTGGCCCCAGGAACGAGCCCTAGGGCCTAGAGTTTTTAGGGGAGCACGGTAGCTTTGGAAAAAATGAGGTTTTCACATCCCTTAGTCCATGGGGGAACGCATGATAAGGGATGAAGAACTTATCTGAAGTTGTAGCTCCCGGCAACTCTGGTTTGCCGTGGGCAAATCTTTGGACTCGCAGCCCCCGGCAACACTGGCTTGCCGGGGTTTAGATGCCAGTTTGTTCCTCTTTCCTTTCTTGTCCCCAAGTGATCCGACAAGGATATCCGTGAGTCCTGCCAACCAAAAGAAGACAAAAGATCGGCAAAGAGACGCACACCCGACCTCTAAGCTAGGGGTTAGTCGCCGCTAAGCACTATCAACCCTAACCAAGGACGAGACTTGACCTAGCATGCATGCTATAACTTAGGGCGCCAACGCTTCATTTATTTATGCTCAGGATCTACGTCTGGCTTTGTACAAAGGGTTACATGCATCATCGGCAATGCTTGTACAAAAGGTGGCTTGCCGGGGGGCCCGGCAAGCCGCTCCTCACGGGTAAAACTTGCGAAGATGCCCAATGTTCCAGGAGTTACTCACCGGAATAGCATCTTCGGTCTCCAGGCGGACTGCGCCAGGCCTGCTGACTCGTATTACCCGATAAGGGCCTTCCCACTTTGGCGTCAACTTGTTGGAATTCTTGGCCGATTGAACGCGCCGAAGGACAAGGTCGCCTTCCTCAAGGCTCCGGGCATGGACCTTGCGGCTATGGTAGCGGCGCAAGGCTTGCTGGTAGCGTGCTGCTCTTACAGCCGCCCAAAGACGATCTTCCTCAAGGATCACCGCGTCATCTTGCCGCAGTTGCTCTTGCTCAAGCTCGTTATAAGCGAGCACTCGAGGTGACCCGTATATGAGTTCAGTGGGGAGAACTGCTTCCGCCCCGTATACCAGGGCAAAAGGTGTCTGGCCGGTGGCTCGATGTGGCGTCGTCCTGATCGACCAAAGAACCGTTGGCAACTCATCAATCCAGTGCCTTCCACTCTTATGCAACCTGTCAAAGGTCTTGGTCTTCAATCCTCGCAATACTTCAGCATTTGCCCTCTCAGCTTGAGCATTGCTTCGTGGGTGGGCAACGAAAGCAAAACAGATTCTGCTGCCGAGGTCTTGGATATATTGCATGAAGGTGCGGCTTGTGAACTGGGTGCTGTTGTCGGTGATAACCCTGTTAGGTACGCCAAAATGGCACACCAGTCCCTTGAAGAACTTGACGGCTGACTGGGTTGTGACCTTCCTTACTGCCTCCACCTCTGGCCACTTTGTGAACTTGTCAATTGCAACGTACAAGTACTCAAAGCCCCCGACAGCGCGGGGGAAAGGGCCCAGTATGTCGAGCCCCCAGACCGAGAAGGGCCGGGAGAGAGGAATGGTTCGAAGGGCTTGGGCTGGCTGATGAAGCTTCTTTGAATGGAACTGACACGCTTCACACCTGGTGACGAGTGTCGTTGCATCCTAGAGGGCGGTGGGCCAGAAGAAACCTTGCCGGAATGCCTTGGCGGCAAGGGCCCTTGACCCAATGTGGGATCCACAGATGCCTCCGTGTATCTCCGCCAACACCTCCAGTCCTTCCTCTCGAGGGATACACTTCAATTTCACACCGTTCGGACTCTTTCTATACAGGACGTCATCGACGAACTGGTACATGGTAGAGCGACGGGCTACTTTCTCCGCTTCTTCCTGCTCCTTAGGAAGTTCCCCTGTTTGGAGGAATCGGATGGTATGTTGTGCCCATGCTGGAGCTTGGGGCTCGACGGCGAGGGCTAAAGGCATCTCCTCCGCTATAGGAACGGCTGTCTCGACGGCAAGAGCTTGAAGCCCCACCGGAGCCAGTCATCCCATGGCGGGCTTAGTACCCTCGGCAACATCCTTGCCGGCTGCTCTGGGGAGCTCGGCGGGGAAGTACTTGCCGGGCCCTGATTTCCTCCTCTTATTCTGCTCTGTTGATGGATCAATGGATGGCTGAGTTAGCTGAAGCACAAAGGTACCTGGTTCCACAGGTAGCTTGAGGGCAGCGCGTTTGTCAGGTAATCGGCGATATCGTTCTCCGCTCGGGGAACGTGTTCATCCCGTATACCGTCGAAACGCTCTTCCAACTTTCTCACTTCATCGATGTAGGCCTTCATCAACGGGATCTGGTAATCCTTGTTGACTTGCTTGACGACAAGCTGCGAGTCCCCCCTGACGATGAGTTTCTTGATTCCAAGGTCTGCCGTGATTCTAAGACCGGCAAGCAGCCCTTCGTACTCTGCTGTATTGTTGGTTGACACCTCCCTGGGGAAGTGCATCTGGACCACGTACTTGAGGTGCTCTCTAGTGGGCGAGACAAGCAGTACGCTAGCCCCGGCGCCTTGTAAGGAGAAAGCTCCATCAAAGTACATGATCCAATCACAACTCGCCCCTTTGCCGGGGAGAGCAGTCTCTTGAGATTCTTCGTCAGGTGTTGTGATCCATTCTGCAATGAACTCTGGTAGGACTCGACTCTGAATTGTCGAGGTACTTTCAAACTTGAGACCAAAGCTAGACAGTTCCAGTGCCCATTCCACAATCCTTCTCGTCGCATCCGGATTGTGCAATATCCGCTGCAGAGGGAAGCGAGTGACGACAGTGATTTCGTGTGCCTGGAAGTAGTGGCGCAGCTTCCTCGAGGCCATAAGAAGGCCAAAGAGCAATTTCTGCACGCCGGAGTACCTCGATCTAGCCCCCTACAGGAGGGAACTAATGAAGTAGACTGGGTGCTGCACCATTTTCTTCTTCGGCGGCACGTCAACTGGCTACGTCATCTCTGCATTGGTGGTGTCGGGCTCTGTCGCTGCCATATCCTCATCGTTGACCTCTCTCTGTGCCACCAGCGCGGCGCTGACCACCTGGTCTGTCGCCGCCAGGTATAGCAGCAACGACTCATGTGGCCTGGGTGCGACTAGTATTCGCGTGGAGGAGAGGTACTTCTTCAAATCTTGCAATGCTGCTTCGGCTTCTGGCGTCCACTCCATCGGGCCCGCCTTTTTTGGGATCTTGAAAAAGGGAAGGGCGCGCTCGGCAGACTTGGAAATGAACCTGCCCATGGCGGCGACGCAACCAGCAAGCTGACGCACATCCTTGATTCGCTTGGGTGCTTCAATCTGCTCTATAGCTTTGATTTTGTCCGGGTTGGCCTCTATCCCACGTTGTGACACCAAGAACCCGAGAAGCTTGCCGGACGGGACGCCAAAGACGCACTTCTCAGGGTTCAGCTTGAGATTGATCTTGCGTAGGTTTGCAAATGTTTCTTGCAAATCTCGTATGAGGGTTGCCCTGTCCTTGGTTTTGACCACTATGTCATCCATGTAAGCCTCCATATTTCTATGGAGCTGGGGTTCAAAACCAATCTGGACCGCCCTCGCAAACGTCGAGCCAGCACTCTTCAACCCGAAAGGCATCCGCATGAAACAATATGTACCACATGGGGTGATGAATGCTGTTTTCTATTCGTCTTCTCTTGTCATGAAGATCTGGTGGTAGCCGGAGTAGGCGTCGAGGAATGACGGCAGATCACACCCAGCCGTGGAGTCAACAATCTGGTCGATGCGCGGCAACAGGAAGGGGTCCTTAGGGCAAGCCTTATTGATATCTGTGTAATCAATACACAGTCTCCACTTCCCATTCTCCTTGCGCACCACGACCGGATTGGCCAACCACGTTGGATGGAGCACTCCCCTTACCAAACCCGCTGCTTCCAGTTTCCGAATCTCTTCGATAATGAACTCTTGTCGTTCCAAAGCTTGCTTTCTGGCCTTCTGCTTGACGGGCCGCGCATGAGGACAGACAGCAAGGTGGTGCTCAATCACCTCCCTGGAAACACCGGGGATGTCGGAAGCTTGCCATGCAAACACATCGACATTCGCCCGCAGGAAGGTGACGAGCGCGTCTTCCTATTTGTCGTCAAGGGCGGAGCTTATAGTAAAAGTTACTCCCATTCCGTCCTCATTGACAGAGACCTTCTTGGTTCCCGGTGATACGGCCCTGGGCTTCTTGTTCCCGCCGGTAGAGTTCTCTGGCACGTCCTCGACGGCAGCGCCACACTCCGAAGAGGTGCGCTTGCCGGAGTGGGTGTCCGAGGTCTCACCGGTCTTCTTCTTCTTCTTCCCTCCCGGGGTCCCGGCGGCAGGAGCAGGTGCCCTAGCGGTGGCAGCTGCTGCAACTGCTTGCTGGTATAGTTGGTCAGCTCAAACCAACGCGTCTTTCTTGTCGGAGGGGATGGTGATGATCATCATAGGCCCAGGCATCTTTAGGGTGTTGTAGGCGTAGTGTGACGCCGCCTTGAACTTGGCCAGCGATGGGCGGCCGAGGATCCCGTTGTAGGGCAAGGGGATCCTGGCAACATCGAACAGAATCTTGTCCGTCCTGAAGTTTAGGTCGCTTCCAAAAGTCACGGGCAGCGTGACCTTTCCCTTGGGTTGGCTTCTTCCCGGGTTGACCCCCTGAAACGTGCCCGTCTCTTTGAGGTCTCCATCAGGAATCTGCAGTTTCTCGATCACGGCAGGTGAGATCAAGTTCAGACCGGCCCCGCCATCGACTAGCATCTTCGTCACCTTGAGGTTACGTATCGTTGGTGAAACCAACAATGGCAAGCACCCGACCGCAGTAGTGCGATCAGGGTGGTCCTCAGTGTCGAAAATAATAGGTGTGATGGACCACTTCAGCAGCCTTTGGGCATCAAACGATGGCTCCGCTGCTATAATCTTTCGCGCCCACTGTTTAAACCGGCGGTGAGAAGTATGCCGCAAGGCGCCGCCGTCGATGCACATGGCCTCTGTAGCTTTCTGAAACTCTTGGTCGCCGGATTCATCGTCCTCTTTGTGATCGTCGTCTTCTGGCTTTCTATCACGGCCCCGGGCGGGCCTCTCCTGTTGCTTATCCTTGCCGCGACGGCCCACCTGGCCGTCGCGCTTCTTGCCGGACCCCTCAGCACCATCTGGGCCCTTCTCCTTGTCCCTCCTCTCATACTCAGCCCTCTGCTTTTCAGCGAGGAGCTCGACCTGTCGGCAGTCCTGGAGAGCATGGCCCTTGGTGCGATGGATCCTGCAGTATCGCTTGTCGGAGTTTCCTGGCTTCTCGGCAGCCGCCAAGGCCTGGCATGTGACGGACCCGGCAACCTCCATGCCGGGGTCACCTGCCTTGGTCTTCTTGCTGGAGCCGGCGTCTTCGGATCCCTCGACGGCAAGCACGGCTTTTCCTTTGTGCTTCCTGTTGCGGCGCCGGCCTTTCTTCGGCGGGGCAGCCGTATCCCCATCTAAAGAGTCGGTTTCCACGCCGGCATCTTCGCCGGGGTACTTCCTTCCCTCTTCGGCTCGGGCACATTTGTCGGCAAGAACATAGAGTTCTGCCACATCCCTCACCTTGTTCATTGCCAGCTCTTCGTGCATCTTGCGGTTACGCACGTTCTGGTAGAACGCGCAGATGATGGCGGCAGGGTGAACATCAGGGATATTGTACTGTACCCGGTTGAACCTCTGAATATACTTACGGAGACTCTCGCCTTCCTTCTGGGGAATGACGTGCAGGTCGCTTGCTTGGCCATGGGCTCGGTAGCCTCCAGTAAAGGCGCCCACAAACTCATGGCACAAATCCGACCAGGAGGAAATAGAGTCTACCGGCAAGTGCATCAACCATGACATGGCATTGGGTTTAAGAGCCAACGGAAAGTAATTCGCAAGCACCTTATCATCGCGGGCTCCGGCAGCTTGCATCGCGATGGTGTAGACGCTGAGGAACTCGGACAGATGGGTCTTGCCACTATACTTCTCGCCCACGTCAGGTTTGAAGGTGTGGTGAGTGGGCCACTGGAATTGCCGCAGCTCACGTGTCAAAGCCGGACAGCCTACCTCGTAAGGTAGGCTTCCAAGGCTCCCCGGTGCTGGGTGGCTCACAGCAGGCCCTGCTCGCCTGTCTGATTGGTGGCGCGCCTCACGCCGGCACTCGATAGTGGTTCGAGCGTCTTCATGTTCTCGTTCCCGAAGAACTTGGCGCTGGTCACAGTGGGCCCGCGGGTCGGACGATGCTACGGAGATCTCGTCGCCCGTGACGTCGTGACGGGCTGGTGTCCGAGGTACCGGGCGAGGAGGAGGCGAGTGCACCGTGGTCGCGGCGCCGCCGGCCCTTCTGCCACTGGTGCGTGGGACTCCGTCGGAGTGTCGACCCGGGGGCCCCACCGAGCTCGGTTCGTCTTTGTTGGCCATCGCAACAAGACTTCGGATAGTGGCTCTCCATTCGTCGAGTTTCCCCGTGATGGGAGGGAAATCAAGGAGCAACTGCGCGCGTGCCAGGGCTTCTGCTGGTGTTGGTGGCAGCGAAACCTGCATGGATCACGATGCGCCTCGACTTCTGACTATGTCAGAAGGGGTTCTATCACGACCCCGCGGTCGCATGCCATCCTCACCAGCGCCTCGGCGGGCGGGCAGGTCTTCTAAATCCCGGGAGTGGCGCTCGGGGCTCTTTCCGCGGCGATGCCCGGGGTCCTCGGCGTGATCACGCCGTTCGTCGCGTGCCGCTTGAGAAGAGCACGTCGTCGGTGTCAATGTGGGAGCCTTGGAAGCCCTCGCGTCGCCTTCGGGCGGGGTGGCGGCGATCCTGGAAGGCCCCACGCCACCCGCGGAGGGCCTGGCTCCGTCTTTGGATTTGGCGGCGTGCTGCCCGTTACCAGGCGCACGAACATTGCCGCCTCTCAAACTTCGGCTGCTGGGACGGTGTTGGTGTTCGCGAACGGCGCCCCGGGTCCTTTCTGCGACGGCTCCACTGCTCGCTCGTGTCGGGACGGAATGCCCGGCTCCCGACGGTCCAACCGCTGCCATCGTCTTCTTCTTGGGTGCCATGACGATGAAGAAGCGTCGAACTAACTGCTAGAGCCGATTCTCACAACTGCGCCCCCTACCTGGTGCGCCAAAGATGTCGGTGCGAGGACGACACCTATGGGATCACGAGAATCCCTACTACGGTTATGAGGCGCGGGGTTGTGAGAAGGGCGGATCAAACAGGTAGCACACGGATTCTTTATCCAGGTTCCGGCCGCGAGGATGCGTAAAACCCTACTCCTGCTTTGGTGATTTGTTTATCTGTGTTCTTGAGCTAGCAATGGGGCATGAAGAGCTCCAAAAAGCCGAATCCCCCTCCTGGTCGCCCTGGGCCTCCTTTTATAGGGAAAGGGGCCGCCACAGTGGCACATAGGAGGTGGAAAGGGCACACTGATACGAGTTTATCCCTCGCATTACATGACAAGGCGCATTAATGCGTCTTGCTTAGGTGTCCTTGCTTTATCGGGGACGGGGGAGAGCCCAGTCTCGTCCGTCGCCGCTCCCTTTCGTGTCGACACGCGCCCTGGCCAGCGGTGCCTGTGGTGCCATGTAGGCAGGCAGGCAGCTGAGGTGGCGCAGCGGTGGGTCTCCATGAAGATCTGCTTGCCGCCACGCAGGTGCATGCCCAACTGGTTGGGTCAGCAGCCGCATGCGAACGGCGGTGGAGGGTTTGGAATTGGCGTGGGCCTGACGGTGGCCCTACGGGTGTCCTTGGAAAGGGCCTCGCCGTAGACCCGGCAAGGGTCTTGCCGTGGCGCCTGCTATCATCCCCGGCAAGGCTCCTGCCGGGGGTCTTGTGGTCCTCCTTGGCTGGGATCCCGCCAAGGGTCGTCATCTTCTATAGTGTGTATCTGATCTTGAATGTCTTCACAAAGATCTGCATGCCACCACGGGGATGTCTCCCGAATCCTTGCCCCATGGGGGCAGTGGACTCAAGGGTGATTCGCTCCGTAGGTGTGGGGCGAGCTGCCACGGCAAGGGTCTTGCCGGGCTTGCTAAAACCGCCCCCGGCAAGGATCTTTCTGGGGGAGTCCGCTTCGTCCCCTTTGCTCTTTGTGGTCTTGGTCTTGGCATTGTTCTGCTCCTTTCGAGCTTCGGCCTTACCTTGGCTCACCTCCCTCGCCTTGCTCGGTGCGGTGGAGTCCATGGCTCAGACTGCCCGTGCACAGTTATATGGGTACAAAAAGTGTACCCCTCTTTATGTACACCGACAATGTGATGAATGATATGTGATGTATGAGATTGATCATGTTCTTGTAATAGGAATCACGACTTGCATGTCGATGAGTATGACAACCGGCAAGAGCCATAGGAGTTGTCTTAATTTATTGTATGACCTGCGTGTCATTAAACAACGCCATGTAATTACTTTACTTTATTGCTAACCGGTAGCCATAGTAGTAGAAGTAATAGTTGGCGAGACAACTTCATGAAGACACGATGATGGAGATCATGGTGTCATGCCGGTGACGATGATGATCATGGAGCCCCGAAGATGGAGATCAGAAGGAGCAAAATGATATTGGCCATATCATGTCACTATTTGATTGCATGTGATGTTTATCATGTTTATGCATCTTATTTGCTTAGAACGACGGTAGTAAATAAGATGATCCCTCATTAAAATTTTAAGAAAGTGTTCCCCCTAACTGTGCACCGTTGCGAAAGTTCGTCGTTTCAAAGCACCACGTGATGATCGGGTGTGATAGATTCTAACGTTCACATACAACGGGTGTAAGCCAGATTTACACACACGAAACACTTAGGTTGACTTGACGAGCCTAGCATGTACAGACATGGCCTCGGAACACAAGAGACCGAAAGGTCGAGCATGAGTCGTATGGTGGATACGATCAATATGAAGATGTTCACCGATGATGACTAGTCCGTCTCACGTGATGATCGGACACGGCCTAGTTGACTCGGATCATGTAATCACTTAGATGACTAGAGGGATGTCTATCTGAGTGGGAGTTCGTAAGACGAACTTAATTATCCTGAACATAGTCAAAAACCCTTTGTGTCGTGGTTCTAAGTCTGACAGTAGAATGGGGGGTAGGTATGGAGAGGCAAGATCCTAGCTATGGAGTAGTTGTATACGCAAGGGATTTACGAGTTCAGGCCCTTCTCGGAGGAAGTAACAGCCCTACGTCTCGGAGCCCGGAGGCGGTCGACTAGATTATGTGCGTATGAGTTACAGGGGTGCAAACCCTCTACACTGAGGAGGGGGGTGGCTTATATAGAGTTCGCCAGACCCCTCCGGCCCTCAGTTATGCAGGGTTTAAAGTACATTAAGACAGGGAGTTACTGGTAACGCCCACATAAAGGACCATGAAGACTATTAAAGCTACTTAATTTCAGGCCGTTGCGTGCTGAGTGACTTTAGGTCTCCTGGTAGTCGAGTGATTAGCTTCACTAGTCGTCAACCCGTGCATTCGCACGGGGTTTTTCTGATTGTGCATAACATTATTACTTCATCATATATCAATTGCTTTGTGTTGCCTATTTTTTTCTATGCATGAATGATTCATATGAGATTGTTAACTTGCACGCTTACATAGAATTATTGTTTTCATAAAGATATTATTGAGAGCATGTAATTATTACAGGTCATATAAAAAAGCATGCAAAATGCCCCTTTTGCGTCCCAATCCATATTCTCACTTAAATGGGTTTAACCTATTTATGTGTGCATGCCCACTTGTGTGACTCTAGCTTTTTCAAATGACGATGCATTCTTATATGTACCAGAATCTTGTTTGGGATTGATAAGAGATATATGCATTTAAATCTACGTAAATATCTACAACATAGTTACAACATGGATAAAATGGTTAGTCACACTTGCATGTGTGAAAGAAAAATATATCTTGCAAAACCTCGTGTATTGGTTAGCACTAACTTATTTGGTTAAACAATCCGAGCGTTAAAAAGTTAGAGTAACTTTATTGTGAACGTTTGCTTATTGTTTAACCGGGGATGTAGTCAGTAACCATGTTGTCCTTATTGTGACCTCGACAATGGTCTATAAATTCAGCATTCAATATGATGATTAAATGTATTAAAATTTAAAGAGTCATAATCTTTTTTTATGCAAAAATAGAATACTGCGTGACTCCAGTGAGAAAAACAAAAGAAATCAATACATGAAACATATTCTTTTATGCCAATTTACCATTCAGGAAATAGAAATTGCATAATCTATCTTGTCATCTTCAAAAACTCGAGAATCTAGAAGAGTAAAATTTCAGAAGGAAGCTTCTCTAACCTGATGTGGGCAACGATTTTAATTATTAAGCGAATGAAATTTCGGCAGTGATACTCGATCGACACAAAATCTGGTTAAACATATACCGGTCATCTTGGCCTTCATACCACACGACCTGGAGATACAGATTGACAGCATGAACATCCGTTTGGTCACTGTGTGAGATACCTGATAACTAAACAACCAACTGTAGCTCAGCGTCTTGCAAATAACAGGCTTTTGTCCACAGCTAAGTCAATGCCTAAACATGGTCAGAACAAACCTAGTAGGAAAACAACCTATGAAGAGAAAAATGAACCTGACCAACCCATGAACTATTTAGGGGTAGCATGCTAGAAGAAATCAGTTCCAAGTATAATAGGAGAAAACAGAACTGATATAGCTGCATGCTCTTGACCGTTTCGTAAAAATAGCCAATGTTAGAATGTACTCAAGTATAGATGGCGAGAAAAAAATGTTACCACTACTTGGCCGATCATGAACCTGCTCCAAGAAAATAATGGCTGGAGTTTTTGAAGAGATATGAGGGTCAAATTTACGTGCACCCATTTTTTAGCATTTAACATGAGAGAGATGAGGGTCTGATTTTTTATAAAGTACATAAAAGAAAATAATGGCTGGTAGACAAACTCTTTAATCTACACACGACTCAACAACAATTGTTACTATTAATTAATAACTATAAAATACTCTATGTGATTCACTTCAGCGATAAGAATCTGCATATACCATGTCTGGCCTGCATGTAGAAAAACTACCTGCACAACAGAAGATACTCTTAGAGTAATACCATGTAATGAATGGTGTCCTAAATTCAGGGCCTTGATCATTGGTTTAAAGGATATATCGTTGGCTTATATACATAAATTTATCCTTTTCAATTTTAAATCTCCACAATCAACAGAAAAGAAAAGACGCATTCATAGCTATTTTCTCTGAACATTACCTCAAATGCTTAAAGACATGTATGGCAAGCTGGTCCAACCGGTAGACAGAGAGGAGGGATGTTTGAAACTGGCGAGAGAAAAGGGGTATATACATGCTGTAACATTTATTGTACTATGCCGCAAGAGTAACGCATGCAGATGGGGGTCAGCTCTTCCTCCTTTTTTTATTGATCGATGGCAAAGTAAAGTTGTTGCTGCTTGCAAATGACATGCGTCGTGCTCGTCTTCCTGTGGTTGCAGGACATGCTGATATTTAATGCGCATCATAATCTCATACCTTCCTTGATCAACCTGTATGACAAATATGCAATAAATTACCCGTAGCTTTATATGAGATAACAGAAAAGATCAATCTATCAGCAGTTCAGAACTCCAAGAAGAAATTGAAGCACACCAGCTATCTCTTCCTCGCCGGTGTTCATGGTAGTGATCATGTTTTCGTCGCTCTTCCAGTGAGGGCGTTGCTAAACACTGAATTACATGCTCAAAAGATGTCGCAGGAGGTAAGAGTGCAAAAGGGCAATGGCCAGGCCAAGGTGCTTCATAGTTACTCGGGAGGCGGCACTCGGCAGCCATGTAACATGCAAAAGAATCTGTAGCAGATAGCAAGTTAATCTCTTCTAGACGACTACTTTCCTCTGAGAGCATGCTCACAGTCATCAAATCGGCCAAGTTATTTCTGACCATACATGTAGTGATGCACACACACGTACACGCTAGCTTGATCTGACCAAGTACGTCACAAGTCTATGTCAAAGATTTTTTGACATCGTGTGCGTGAGTTTTCCCGAATAGATCGAAGGGATTAGCATAGTATACCTCCGTCCTGAGCGGAATCGATCCAGCAGCTGATAGCTTCTTTACGTGCATGTTTCTATTGTATATTTTCATCTGCTCTCAATACCGATCGGCTAGGAAACAATGGAGCTAACCTGCGATTCGGCACCCCGCTGTATCGCCCCAACCTGCTTGCTTCAGCTCGAGAGAGATGATGGAGTTTTTCCGTGGGAAAAAGAGAGAAGACGAACTATTTCTTCACATGTACATGTGTGTAGTCTGCAGTATATTTTCATCTCCTCCCAACACTGATTCGCAAAGAAGTAACCTAGCTAGCTCCATACATGCCCCGCCTCAACTTGCCTCCTGCAGCTTGAGACAGATGATCGTTTTTTTTTCCATGGAAGAAGAGACACGGTGGAATATTTTTCCATGGGAGAAGAGAGAGTTGATGAGAAGGAATAGATCATGGAGAATTGTTAGATAGAAATCATCAAGGATGAGGCCGTGGAGCTCTAGGTAGTTTGAGATGGAGGGGAGAGTTTTTCTCCTACTGTTCCGGCCGTGAAAAGAGGCATGGAGTTCTAATAGATTGGGATTGTTTTTTTTTACTTTTATTTTTTTGACCGTCCAAACATTATGGGCCTTGGGCGTTTTCTTTGGAAGTTTTTTACTTCTATTTTTCAACCAAAAAAGATTATGGGGCTTGATTTTTTTTCTAATGATTTTATGGTTTTGAGAGAGAGAGAGAGGTGCGTGAAGGAAGAGAGAAACGTGAGCGAGCGAGCCAGCCAAAGAAAAGACATACGTGAGAGATGGGAGTTCGTAGGACTTTTCTATTTTTATAACCAAGAAAAGAGACCGGGAGTCTTAGATAGATTGTGGTAGAAGTTATTTAAATGATTTAAAATTAAGATTTTTTTTACGCCGTAATAATTCGGTCCCACCAGATTAACGGCTCATAAAATCTAATTAACGTGGGAATTTCTTGGAAGTCTGGAATTAGTATAGGTATAGATAGATGGTCGAGTGGCTGTCTTCATCGTCGAGTGTCCTTGAGTTCATCGAGTGGAGTCTCTCTTGGTCGACTGGAAGGTAGCTTCTTCTAAGGATGTCCTTGGGTAGGGTATCCTAAATAGGTCCATGACCCTACCCTAGGTACATGACTTCATCATTAGCCCCCGAATGGATCGAGGTTCGAGTGAGGAAGGAGTTGATAATTTTCTCCGACCTATTTCCCGTGCTCTGGCTATGTCGTATCCTGGATCAACGATTTTCCTTTTTTAGCGTTGGCATTAACTTTTCTTTTAGTCGCCTTGATCCATTCTTTTCCTCTGTCGATTGAACTTTTGAACATTGTGAACTTCCGAGCGACGGATCGCAGGAAATCTTCCGTCTGACAGGTTGATCTGCTGTTAGCAGATTTTGCGGGATCCAAATTTTGGGAAGCGCGCGAAGTGGGGCGGACCGCGGTACTCGGATGAGATAAGGCGTAGACGCCTCGATTTCCGCGCCGCCTTTTTTGCCATGTATCGCCTGTGTGCGACTGTTTCGGGATTTGACAGGTCCGCCCGGGCCTACTTGTCAGCCACTCGGAAGCGACCCTATATAATGCGTCGGGCGAGGGTTTTGGAACAGTGCCTCCGCATTCTCCTTTCCGCCTCCTCCCTCTCCGCCTACCACGCCCGCTTTTGCCTCCGCCCATCCACTCCTCGCGCGCTTCGCTGGCGACGATGGTGAAGGAGAAGACGGCGGCCTTGGAGCGCGCGAAGAAGGCGACGGCGACGGAGAAAGCGAAGGGAAGGGCCACTAGTCGGGGTGGATCTTCGTCGAGGTCTCGCCTGTCGCAAGGTTGGGTCCAATGGGACTGGATCCGCTCGACCATCACCCAGGCGGATCTCAACGACCTGGCCAATGAGGGGCTAATCCCTCACGGGTCCGCAAGGCTTCCAGGGACCGAATGGCAACCGCAGCCACTGGAGGGTGAGTGCGTCCTCCTAGCAACTCATGTAGATCGTGGATTCTCTTTGTCACCGAGTCTTTTCTTCCGAGGGTTTCTGAACTTCTTTGGGGCGCAACTCCGCCATTTTACTCCCAATTCTATCGCCTACCTTGCTGCCTTTGTATCTCTATGCGAAAACTTCCTGGGTTGTCGACCGCACTGGGGTCTTTTCAAGCACATATTCACTTGTCGCTCTCAGACGGTGAAAACGGCGAGTCCGGATGACGATAGGACTAAGGTAATCTAGATGTGCGGGGGTCTTGGAATCCAAATGAGGAGTAAGAGCGCTTTTCCGGCCATGACCCTTCCCGAGTCGGTTAGAGGGTGGCAGTCGACCTGGTTCTACTGCCAAGACGAGTCGACGCCGGGGCAGTCGACTGGTCTCCCTCCGTTCTCCATGGACCGAGTGGACAAGCCGTCTTCTCTGAAGGTGCTTCCGTAGGAGAAGGCTCGGGTAAAAATGTTGGTGGAGCGCATAGTCCAGCTCATTCAGGACGGAGTGACCGGCATGGACCTTCTGGAGGTTTTCCTTTGACGGTGTATTCAGCCGCTCCAATACCGAGGCCACCCGATGTGGTTGTACTGCGGCACCGAAGATACCACTCGGGTCCATCCAGAGGCAGTCGACGACACCACGCTGGAGAGGTGGATGGCGGCCATCACAGGGAATAAGGATAACCCTCGAGGGGCTAGGAGGATTCCACCACTCGACCATACCTACACGCCGGACACGGTATGATCACTTATCTTTGGTTGTAATCTTGCTTTATTCATTCTGCTTCACAGCAAATTGGTCGATTGACCTTTGTCTTGTTCTATTATCTGTCAGGCCACCACTGAGTTGTACTCGATGCCCAATGGAGCGCAAGCGCCGACTGAGGAGGAGGAGGGAAGTGGGGGCGAAAGCCCGGAGGAGTGGGATTCGGATGCTGATGACGATGATGAAGATGGTAACTCTGATGAAGAGGAAGAGGTAGAGGAGGAGGAGGAGGAAGTTGCACCTCCTCGTTCGGAAAGATGCTTGAAGCTTGTCCATGACCCAATAACTGAGCGTGGTAAGGGGGTTGCGTCCGTCGCGCAGTCGACCAAGCGTCCTCGGACGACTTCTCCGGTGCCGACTGAAAAAGCTCCGAAGCAATCTCGAATGGCGCCGTCGAAGCCGGCCAAGGTCTTGCCGAAGATGAAGATGGCGATCCCCACTATCTCAGGGTAATAGTGTAGCTTGAGTTTCTTCGTTTCACATGAATTTATTCTAGGCCGATTCGTGAGCTGGCCGACTGACTTCTGGAACTGTAGTGCTGCTACCTCTGATACCTCGGCCAGGGCTGAGGATCACGAGATGGAAGATGCTGTCACTTCAAGACCTGGTATGACCTTTGTAGTTCTGTTCTTCAGTCGGTTGGCTCTTTGTCTTTAATTTTGACTCTTTTCTGCAGCTCAATCTAACGTCGTGATTGACCTTACTGACGACGATGACGAGGAACCACTGAGGCAGAGGAAGAACAGGAAAGCTTCTGCTGGCAAGGAGACTCAGGACGTGCGAGCACCCAAAACATTGGTCGTAGAAGGGGACAATGTCACTCGTCCTACCGTATCTTTTGCGGTGCCGTTGATGAGTGCTCGTCCTCCGTCGTCGAGTGCTGCTCAGCCTTCGCTTTTCTCGACCCACCATGTTCCAGAAGACCAAGCCAGTGCTGCTAAAGAAGCAATACGCCAGGCAGGGATCATGATGGAGCAAGTGAAGGCAATCCGAGACGCCAGTCAGGCGGCTTATGATGCCAGTTCATCTCTTCAGAGCAATGTTCAGGTCAGTCGACCACTACCTGTTCTGTTAGGATATGATATCTTAAAATCCTTCTTTCTGAAAATTTTAGTATTCGTCGTACACCGAGTGGGTGTGTTGATTGACATTCCGGATTAGTGGGGGCACGCTGAGTGCACCCACTGGGTGTAGTCCCCAAGGCTATGGTCGACTGCTGGCAGTCGACCATAGTCTTTATGTCTTAAGTTTTTCCTTTATTCGATCAGGTCGAATGGATTGAGAAATCGGTGGGGGCACGCTGAGTGCACCCGCTGGGTGTAGTCCTCGAGACTGTGGTCGACTGCTGGCAGTCGACGTCAGTCTGAAGATAACCTCTCTCGCTCTTCTCTTTTTTTGCTACTTGTTGGTCGACTGATCGACTCTAACTGATAGAACTAGTGGGGGCACGCTGAGTGCACCCACTGGGTGTAGTCCCCGAGACTATGGTCGAATGTTTATATTCGGATGTAGTCTTAGAAATGATATGATTTTTCCTTAGTCACTCGGAAGTGAACTGTCTTTGACATTTGTCGATCGGTTCTTCGCAGAAATCTTGCGAGCTTGCGGCTCGTTACACTGAGTTGGAGAAAAACCAAATCCAGCTTGAGCTTGATCTGAAACTGGTTCAGGAGAACTTCACGAAGTCGAAGGAGGAAGCAAAAGGTATGTTTGGTGAGAACCTCTACGACTGCTTTTGTTCTCTTGCCCGTTTCAGATTCTGATCTTACTGTGACTTTGTAGACAAACTGAGGGATGCTCTGAAGAAAAAAGACCTTGACTTGGCTGAGATGCAGAAAGCGGCTTTAGAGAAGACCAAGCTCGCAGATGAAAAGCTGGCTTCAATCACCAAGCTTGAAGAAGAAAATACTAGTCTGAAAGCTGCTCTTGATTGCCTTGAGTGACAAGGCCAGCGAGTTGACGGGAAAGAAGAATGATCTAGAGGCTTATCTGGGAGGACTCGCCAAAAAGCTATTACTCATGCTTGAAGGTAATGTTTTGGTATCGAACAGGCACTTTAACTATGATCCCTCCATCCGACTGCGGTCTTGACTCTGGGGCTGTTTTTGCAGAGTTCTGGCAGAACTTTGAAGAGGAAACTGGTCGACTGGAAACAAACCTGGATCCCGTCAATTCTCCTATGAAAGATGAAGTCGCCATGAATGTGTTTCGACTTGAATCTCGCGTTGCTGCCGTAGTGGACTATCTTGCAAGGCTGAAGGTCGCAACTTCCCGCATCGACACAACACTCTGGCCAAGAGAGACACTCCAGAATGACCTCGAGTCTCTGATGACTCGACTGAACGAGGTTCCAAGTCGAGTGCAAGAATGGAATAAGTCTTCTGCCAGATGCGGCGCGGATGTTGCTCTATCTCTGGTATGTGTTCATTGCAAAGATGCGCGAGAGGACAAGCTGGAAGCCCTCAAGGTGGCTAATACCAAGAAGTGTGACTTCCGATCTTTCATGGAGACCTTCATCGCTGCTGCCACTCAGATTGCAGACGGAATCGACCTGGACGAATTTGTTGCGCCTTCCAGCCCTCCGCAGGAGGGGTAAAAAACTTCTATGCTTTGAGACTTTAAATTTGCCTCGGTGTGCCGAGTGAATTTTGTAACCGATAAACCTTAACGGGCTTAGCGCCTGAGCACTTTCGGTTCCGTTGGATGTTACCTGAACTTGGATTCGACGTTGAATATGTTTGCATTTGGTTTGAGGTGTCTTTGCAGGCTAGGGTGAAGCGCATGTTGCAATCAACATGTTCCTCAACACACTTAGGCGAGCACTGGGCTGCAGCTAAGCCCCCGAGTGGGAGGTTTGCTCTCCGCTCGGTAGGATTTTCAAAAACTTAGGCGAGCGCTGGGCTGCAGCTAAGCTCCCGAGTGGGAGGTTTGCTCTCCACTCGGTAGGATTTTCAAAAACTTAGGCGAGCACTGGGCTGCAGCTAAGCCCCCGAGTGGGAGGTTTGCTCTCCACTCGGTAGGATTTTCAAAAACTTAGGCGAGCCCTGGGCTGCAGCTAAGCCCCCGAGTGGGAGGTTTGCTCTCCACTCGGTAGGATTTTCAAAAACTTAGGCGGGCACTGGGCTGCAGCTAAGCCCCCGAGTGGGAGGTTTGCTCTCCACTCGGTAGGATTTTCCAAAACTTAGGCGAGCACTGGGCTGCAGCTAAGCCCCCGAGTGGGAGGTTTTCTCTCCACTCGATAGGATTTTCAAAAACTTAGGCGAGCCCTGGGCTGCAGCTAAGCCCCCGAGTGGGAGGTTTGCTCTCCACTCGGTAGGATTTTCAAAAACTTAGGCGAGCACTGGGCTGCAGCTAAGCCCCCGAGTGGGAGGTTTGCTCTCCACTCGGTAGGATTTTCAAAAACTTAGGCGAGCACTGGGCTGCAGCTAAGCCCCCGAGTGGGAGGTTTGCTCTCCACTCGGTAGGATTTTCCAAAACTTAGGCGAGCACTGGGCTGCAGCTAAGCCCCCGAGTGGGAGGTTTGCTCTCCACTCGGTAGGATTTTCCAAAACTTAGGCCAGCACTGGGCTGCAGCTAAGCCCCCAAGTGGGAGGTCTGCTCTTCACTCGGTAGGATTTTCAAGGCGTACCTCTGGAGAAGGAGGTAATAGTCGACCTGCACCTCCTCCTCCTTGCAGAGCGCACGTTGTATTTGTGGCGTGGCTCGGAAGGAGAGGGTAGCAGTCGACCTGCACCTCGTCCTCCTTGCAGAGCGCACGTTGTATTTGGACTTAAGCGAGCGCAATGCTGCAGCTAAGCCTCCGAATGGAAGGCTGGCTTACCACTCTGTAGGATTTTGTTTAACTTAGGCGAGTACTTGGACTGCAGCTAAGCCTCCGAGTGAAAGGCTGGCTTACCACTCGGTAGGATTTTGTTTAACTTAGGCGAGTACTTGGACTGCAGCTAAGCCTCCGAGTGGAAGGCTGGCTTACCACTCGGTAGGATTTTGTTTAACTTAGGTGAAACGGATTTTGCAGCTAAGCCCCCGAGTGGGAGGCTGGCTCACCACTCGGTTAGGATTTTGTTTAACTTAGGCGAAACGGATTTCGCAGCTAAGCCCCCGAGTGGGAGGCTGGCTCACCACTCGGTTAGGATTTTTTTTACAGACTTAGGCGAATCAAATTCGCAGCCAAGCCACCCACTGGAGGATTTCTTTATGAGGACAAAAGTAATAACAATTACTGGGAAAATTATAAAGCTCTTGTCTTTGATAAATAAACTACAGAAGTACTTTTATTACAACTCATCCGAGTGAATACTTAAGTGTAAAAGGGGCGGAGAAGCTCCGCGTTCCAAGCTCGGGGCTCGTCGATCTGATGCTCGACATTGTAAAGACGGTATGCTCCATTGTGGAGAACCTTGGTGACGATGAAGGGGCCTTCCCAAGAAGGAGCAAGCTTGTGTGGTTTCTGTTGATCCACTCGGAGAACCAGATCTCCTTCCTGGAAGGCTCGACTCCTTACATTTTTGGCGTGGAAGCGACGCAGGTCCTGTTGGTAAATGGTCAATCGGATCAAAGCCATCTCCCTTTCTTCCTCCAGAAGGTCGACCGCGTCCTGTCGGGCTTGTTCTGCTTCAGACTCGGTGTAAAGCTCGATTCGAGGAGCGTTGTGAAGTAGGTCGCTTGGCAAGACCGCTTCAGCTCCGTAAACCAAGAAGAACGGAGTTCTCCCAGTCGACCGGTTAGGCGTGGTCCTTAACCCCCAAAGCACAGACGGACGCTCGTCGACCCATGCACCAGCCGCATGCTTGAGATCACGCATCAAACGGGGTTTCAACCCTTTGAGAATCAAGTCGTTGGCTCGCTCTGCCTGTCCATTCGACTGTGGATGGGCGACTGAAGCATAGTCAACTCGTGTGCCTTGAGATGTGCAGAAAGCTCTGAATTCTTCGGAATCGAAGTTTGACCCATTGTTAGTGATGATGCTGTGCGGGACTCCATATCTGAATATCAATTCTTTGATAAAGCTGACAGCAGTACCGGCATCAAGGTTCTTGATGGGTTTGGCCTCAATCCACTTGGTGAACTTGTCGACTGCTACCATGGGTGAAACCGCTTCTGCCTGTTCTCAAAGGGCCGACCATATCCAACCCCCATACTGCGAAGGGCCAGACGAGTGGTATGGTCTTTAAAGCTGAGGCGGGCTTGTGTGACATATTGGAGTAAAATTGACATCCCTCACACTTGTCGACTATCTCCTTTGCCATTTCATTCGCTCTTGGCCAGTAAAATCCAGCTTGATATGCTTTGGCCACGATGGTCCGAGAAGACGCATGAGTGCCACAGGTCCCCGAGTGGATGTCGTCAAGGATTATTCGACCTTCTTCTGGCGTTATGCATTTCTGACCAACTCCAGTCGCGCTTTCTTTGTACAGTTGTCCCCTTATCACGGTAAAGGCTTTAGATCGGCGGACGATCTGTCGAGCCTCTTCTTCGTCCTCTGGGAGCTCTTTCCTTAGAATATACGCGATATATGGTACTGTCCAATCAGGAGTGATCACCAATGCTTCCATGATCAGGTCGACCACCGCTGGAATTTCAACTTCAGTCGGATCCGTAACACTCTTAGGCCGCGGAGCTTCTTCGGTAAAAGGATCTTCTATGACTGATGGAGTATGGATATGCTCCAAGAACACATCACTGGGAATGGCTTCTCTCTTGGATCCTACCTTTGCCAAATCATCAGCCGCTTGATTTTTCAGTCGGGGTATATGGTGGAGCTCTAACCCTTCGAATTTCTTTTCAAGCTTCCTCACTGCATTGCAGTATCCAGTCATGGTTGGGCTTCTAACGTCCCACTCCTTCATCACCTGATTGACCACCAAATCTGAGTCGCCATAAACCATAAGGCGATGGACGCCGAGTGAAATGGCCATGCGCAATCCATACAAAAGTGCTTCATATTCTGCTTCATTGTTGGAGGAATCAAAGTGGATCTGGAGCACATATCTGAGCTTATCTCCTTGGGGGAAAACCAAAACCACCCCAGCACCAGAACCATTTAACATCTTAGAGCCATCAAAGAACATGGTCCAATGCTCCGAGTGAACTTGAGTCGGCTGCTGTTGTTCAATCCACTCGGCAAGGAAATCTGCTATAGCCTGGGACTTAATGGCTTTCTTTGCCTCAATTTTGATATCAAGGGGAAGGAGTTCAATCGCCCATTTAGCCACTCGACCAGTTGCATCTCTGTTGTGCAGAATCTCTGACAATGGTGCATCGCTGACGACTGTAATGTCATGATCAGAGAAATAATGAGCAACCTTCTTCATGGTCATGTAGATTCCATATACGAGCTTCTGATAATGAGGATATCTTTGCTTCGATGGAGTCAAAACTTCACAGAGATAATACACTGGGCGCTGAACTTTGAAGGTTTTCCCTTCTTCTTCCCGCTCGACCGTAAGTACTGTACTGACGACCTGTCCTGTGGCTGCAATGTAAAGCAACAGAGGCTCTTTGCTGATTGGAGCAGCAAGCACTGGCTGGGTGGAGAGAAGAGCTTTTGGCTCGGCAAACGCTGCATCAGCTTCTGGAGTCCACTCGAACTTGTCTGCCTTCTTCATCAGTCAGTAAAGAGGTAATGCCTTTTCACCGAGGCAAGAGATGAATCGACTTAACGCGGCCAAGCATCCAGTAAGCTTCTGGACATCGTGCACACGCACAGGGCGTTTCATTCAGAGTATGGTGCCAACTTTTTCTGGGTTAGAATCGATTCCTCGTTCTGAAACGAGAAAACCGAGTAACTTTCCGCCAGGTACTCTGAATGTGCATTTTGATGGATTAAGCTTGATATCATACCTCCTGAGATTGGCAAATGTTTCAGCTAGGTCAGTCAACAGGTCGGAACCCTTTCGTGACTTGACCACGATATCATCCATGTACGCTTCCACATTCCGACTGATTTGGGTGAGTAAACACTTTTGAATCATTCTCATGAATGTGGCTCCGGTATTTTTGAGACCGAATGGCATGGTGATATAGCAGAAGCACCCGAATGGAGTGATGAAAGCTGTTTTGATTTCGTCAGGTCCATACAGACGGATCTGATGATACCCGGAATAGGCGTCTAAAAAGACAATCTCTCGCATCCTGCAGTCGAGTCGACAATTTGGTCGATGCGAGGGAGAGGAAAATGATCTTTCGGGCAGGCCCGATTGATATGTTTGAAATCAATGCACATGCGAAGTGAGTTGTCCTTCTTGGGGACCATGACGACATTGGCGAGCCACTCGGAGTGGTATATCTCTCGGATAAACTCTGTTGCAAGGAGTCGAGCCACCTCCTCGCCAATGGCTTTTTTCTTCTGAACGGCGGACCGTCGAAGATGTTCTTTAATGGGTTTCACTTTTGAGTCGACTCTAAGGCGATGCTCAGCCAGCCCCTGGGAGCACCCGGCATGTCAGCTGGCTTCCATGCAAAGATGTCCCAGTTCTCACGGAGGAACTGGATGAGCGCTTCTTCCTATTTAGAGTCGAGTGTTGTGGAAATATGGGTCGGAGCTGCGTTGGGGTCGGTCGGGTGGATATGAACTGGCTTCATCTCCCCAGACGACTGGAATGCTGACTCTGTGGCGGGCTTCTTGGCCCCCAACAAATCACTCGGATCTACATTTTTCTTGTATCCTTCCAGCTCTACCACTGTTATCTCGGCATCCACAATCTTCGAGCCTTTCTGGAAACACTCTTCTGCCTTCTTCCGGCTGCCAGTGATAGTGATCACACCTTTGGGGCCAGGCATCTTTAATTTGAGGTACACATAACATGGCCGAGCCATGAAGCGGGCATAGGCTGGTCTCCCCAAAATAGCGTGGTAAGCGCTCTGGAAATCCACGACTTCAAATATCAACTTCTCTTTGCGGAAATGCTTCGAGTCACCGAACACTACATCTAGAGCTATTTGGCCGAGTGACTCAGCCTTCTTTCCAGGAATGACTCCGTGAAAACTCATGTTGCTGGAGCTGAGCCTGGACATAATGCCCATTCCTTTGAGCGTCTCTGCATACAGTATATTCAACCCACTGCCGCCATCCATCAATACCTTCGTCAGTCGAGTGCCTTCGACGACTGGGTCGACCACCAACGCTTGCCTCCCAGGGGTGGCAATGTGAGTAGGGTGATCGGACTGGTCGAACGTAATGGGAGTTTGCGACCATCTCAGATAGCTTGGTGTCGCTGGGGCGACCATATTTACCTCACGGTTGATCACTTTCAGTCGACTTTTGCTCTCTACATCAGCAAAAATCATCAGGGTGGAATTGACATGAGGGTACCCTCCATCATTGTCCTCCTTGTCCTCGGCCTTGTCCGACTCCTTCTCTTTGTCCTTGGGCTGTTTTCCTTGAAACTGCTGGATTAAGAGCCGGCACTGGTGAGTGGTATGTTTCGGGTAGATGAAATTACCCTCTTCGTCTTTCTTTGTGTGGATGTGACACGGAAGATCCATCACGTCATTTCCTTCTTTATCCTTTACCTTCTCGGGGTTCCAAGATCCTTTGGGCTTCCCTTTGAATTTGCCCTGAGTCACGGCCAGAGCCTCTCCAGGAGCAGCTGGCTCGGCCTTCCGCTTCTGCTTCCGACTAGAGTTTCCTTTTTCCGATTGACTCGGCTTATACTTTCCACTCCGGAGCATGTCCTCTTCTTCACCGTTAGTGTATTTGGTGGCAATCTCCATCATTCGACTCAGGGTCATATCTCCGGTTCGACCAAACTTCAGGCTCAACTCTCTGTTCTTGACACCATCCTTGAAGGCACAGACCGCTTGATGGTCAGACACATTCTCCATGGTATGATGCAAAGTGATCCATCTCTGGATGTAATCTCTCAATGTTTCACTAGACTTTTGTACGCAGACTTGCAGCTCCGTCAATCCGTCCGGTCGCTTGCAAGTCCCCTCGAACGTCCTGACAAACACTCGGGAAAGATCTTCCCAAGTGTAAATGCTGCTAGGAGCTAACTGATTAAACCACGCCCTAGCTGAACCCTCTAGCATGAGTGGCAAATGCTTCATGGCCACCTCATCATTACCGCCACCAATCTGTACCGCCACTCGGTAGTCTTCAAGCCAAGTTTCAGGCTTGGACTCTCCGGTGAACTTACTTACCCCAGTCGCCAACCTGAAGTTGGGGGGTATCACTGCGGCTCTGATGGATCTGCTAAAGCATTCTGGACCTGAAACATGGACTCGGCTGCTAGTGGGCACATCTCTATCATGCCCACCTCTATGAGCTATGTTCCGATCGACCAAACCTTGCACGATGACGGATCTCGCGTCAAAGCCTGGTTCTCTGGGGTCGACCGGAGCTCTCCGCCCAACACTGAGCTGGCGCCTATCATCTTGCTGCCGATGGGCGTTAGACCCACCTCTCGGGGGAGGAGTGGGCACTCGACGCCTATCGTCACAACCAAATCGGCCATCATAGTGGTCCCGCCGGTCTTCACGTCTCACGCGCCTCGGAGGTGACTTTGGGCTGTGAGCCGACTGAACAGTATTCGCAGCGACGGATCGACTGTGAATCCTGTTGCGCAACTGTGACACAACTGAATTCTAATCTCCTGCTGCCCAGAGCAAATCCCTGATCTGCATCAAGCCTCTTCCAGCCTCCGACTAAGAGGGCTGAATTGACTCTGCTATACGGGCTGCAGCTGCTAAATTCTGAATCGGGGTTCGATATACCTGAGTTGGTTGCGGAAAGAGCTGACGTCGGCTGGAGTCGGGTACTCGTTGCCGCGCACGCTCGTCGAGTGCTCGCTGGAGGTTCTCCAGTCGAGTGCGTTCAGCCAAGTTGGCCAAACGCGCCTCTTCCAAGGCACGTGCCTCGGGAGTTTCTCCTGCGATAGGAGTATGCAGGGCATCCATGTTCCAGCGGCGAAGATCTTCTCTTTGCTGAGAAGTGAGTGGCTCGGGTTGATATTCTTCGTGAGCCTGAGCGGGGTCGCCTCCATCGTCCATCCCGTCGATGCGGGGGAAGCTGGGAGGGCTACGAAGTCCATTGACCATCAGGACCTCCGCCGCTGGATCACTGCTATCGCACTCGGATATAGTCTCTACGGAGCCAGTCGACAGATCGAACAGACCGTAGAGAGATTCGTCGGGCTCAATTGTCGCGACTTGGGTGGTGGCCGATTGGCGAGCCACTGCGTGTCTCACCCATCACTGGAGCCTCGACCGACCGGAGCGCTTGCGCTAGCAGGAGACAGGGAGGGAGGACGGCACAGGAGTCGACCGGTATGGGGTCGACGGCTGCCGCAGCAGGACGCCGTGGACACACGCCCGAAAGTGTGTCGCACCGCGGACGGGGAGCGTGTCGATGTCGAGTGGTGCCTCCTGGAGCCAAGCGGAGTCGTCGGCGATGAAAGCAAGCGCACCGAGACGGATCTCGCGGCCCTCGACCAGAACTCCGCCAAAAACCATGATGAAGGCGATAGGTCAAATTGCAACTTCTCCAAAAAGTCGCTAAGACACCTGCCCCACGGTGCGTGCCAACTGTCGTGGTTCTAAGTCTGATAGTAGAATGCGGGGTAGGTATGAAGAGGCAAGATCCTAGCTATGGAGTAGTTGTATACGCAAGGGATTTAAGAGTTCAGGCCCTTCTCGGAGGAAGTAACAGCCCTACGTCTCGGAGCTCGGAGGCGGTCGACTGGATTATGTGCGTATGAGTTACAGGGGTGCGAACCCTCTACACTGAGGAGGAGGGTGGCTTATATAGAGTTTGCCAGACCCCTCCGGCCCTCAGTTATGCAGGGTTTAAAGTACATTAAGACAGGGAGTTACTAGTAACGCCCACCTAAAGGACCATGAAGACTATTAAAGCTACTTAATGTCAGGCCGTTGCGTGCTGAGTGACTTTAGGTCTCCTGGTAGTCGAGTGATTAGCTTCATGGTCGAGTGGTTGTCTTCATCATCGAGTGTCCTTGAGTTCGTCGAGTGGAGTCTCTCTTGGTCGACTGGAAGGTAGCTTCTTCTAAGGATGTCCTTGGGTAGGGTATCCTAGATAGGTCCATGACCCTACCCTAGGTACATGACTTCATCACTTTGCAAATTATGTCATAGCTCGCGCTTCAGTTCTAATGTTTTAGATATGTTCCTAGAGAAAATATAGTTGAAAGTTGACAGTAGCGATTATGCGGACAATAGAAAGCTTATGTCCTTAATGCACCGCTCAGTGACCTAAACCTCGAACGTCGTCTGTGGATGTTGCGAACATTTGACATACACGTTTTTGATAACTACGTGATAGTTCAGTTAAACGGTTTAGAGTTGAGGCACCAAAGACGTTTTCGAAACGTCGCGGAACATATGAGATGTTTCGAGGGCTGAAATTGGGATTTCAGGCTCGTGCCCACGTCAAGAGGTATAAGACCTCCGACGATTTTCTTAGCCTGCAAACTAAGGGAGAAAAGCTCAATCATTGAGTTTGTGCTCAGATTGTCTGAGTGCAACGATCACTTGAATCGAGTGGGAGTTTATCTTCCAGATGAGATAGTGATGTTTCTCCAAAGTCATTGCCACCAAGCTGCTAGAGCTTCGTGATGAACTATAACATATCAGGGATAGATATGATGATCCTTGAGGTATTCGCGATGTTTGACACCGCGAAAGTAGAAATCAAGAAGGAGCATCAATTGTTGATGGTTGGTGAAACCACTAGTTTCAAAAGGGGCAAGGGCAAGAAGGGATACTTCATGAAACGGCAAATCAGCTGCTGCTCTAGTGAAGAAACCCAAGGTTTAACCCAAACCCGAGACTAAGTGCTTCTGTAATAAGGGGAACAACCACTGGAGTAGAATCACCCTAGATACTTGGTAGATGAGAAGGCTGACAAGGTCGATAGAAGTATATTGGATATACATTATGTTAATGTGTACTTTACTAGTACTCCTAGTAGCACTAGGGTATTAAGATACCGGTTCGGCTGCTACGTATTAGTAACTCGAAATAAAAGAGCTACGGAATAAACGGAGACTAGCTAAAGGTGAGCTGACGATATGTGTTGGAAGTGTTTCCAAGTTTGATGTGATCAAACATCGCACGCTCCCTCTACCATCAAGATTAGTATTAAACCTGAATAATTGTCATTTGGTGTTTGCATTGAGCATAGACATGATTGGATTATGTCTATCGCAATACGGTTATTCATTTAAAGAGAATAATGGTTACTCTATTTATTTGAATAATACCTTCAATGGTCTTGCACCTAAAGGAATGGTTTATTGAATCTCGATCGTAGTGATACACATTTTCATGCCAAAAGATATAAGATAGTAATGATAGTACCACTTACTTGTGGCACTGCCATGTAAGTCATATTGGTATAAAACGCATGAAGAAGCTCCATGTTGATGGATCTTTGGACTCACTCGTTTTTGAAAAGTTTGAGACATGCGAACCATGTTTATTGGTGTATACGCATGAAGAAACTCCATGCAGATGGATCGTTTGGAATCACTTGATTTTGAATCACTTGGGATATGCAAATCATACCACATGGGCAAGATGACTGAAAAGCCTCGTTTTCAGTAAGATGGAACAAGATAGCAACTTGTTGGAAGTAATACATTTTGATGTGTGCAGTCCAATGAGTGCTGAGGCACACAGTGGATATCATTATGTTCTTACTTCACGGATGATTTGAGTAGATACTGAGTATATTTACTTGATGAAACACAAGTCTGAATTATTGAATGGTTCAAGTAATTTACGAGTGAAGTTGAAGATCATCGTGACAAGAGGATAAAATGTCTATGATATGATCATAGAGATGAGTATCTGAGTTACGAGCTTTGGCACACAATTAAGACATTGTGGAAATTGTTTCACAATTAATACCGCCTGGAACACCATAGTGTGATGGTGTGTCCGAACATCATAGTTGCACCCTATTGGATATGGTGCGTACCATGATGTCTCTTATCGAATTACCACTATTGTTCATGGGTTAGGCATTAGAGACAACCGCACTCACTTTATAGGGCACCACGTAATTCCGTTGAGACGACACCGTTTGAACTATGGTTTGGAGAAACCTAAGTTGTCGTTTCTTAAAAGTTTGGGGCTGCGACGCTTATGTGAAAAAGTTTCAGGTTGATAAGCTCGAACCCAAGGCGGATAAAATGCATCTTCATAGGACACCCAAAACAGTTGGGTGTACCTCCTAATTCAGATCCGAAAGCAATAGGGATTGTTTCTTGAATCGGGTCCTTTCTCGAGGAAAGGTTTGTCTCGAGAATTGAGTGAGAGGATGGTGGAGGCTTGATGAGGTTATTGAACCGTCACTTCAACAAGTGTGTAGCAGGGCACAGGAAGTTGTTCCTGTGGCGCCTACACCAATTGAAGTAGAAGCTTATGATAGTGATCATGAAGTTTTGGATCAAGTCACTATCGTACCTCGTAGGGTGACAAGGATGCATACTACTTCAGAGTGGTACAGTAATCCTGTCTTGAAGGTCATGTTGCTAGACAACAATGAACCTACGAGCTATGGAGAAGCGATGGTGGGCCCATATTCTGACAAATGGTTAGAAGCCATGAAATCCGAGATAGGATCCATGTATCAGAACAAAGCATGGACTTTGGTGGACTTGCCCGATGATCGGCAAGCCATTGAGATAAATGGATCTTTAAGACGAAGACGGACGTGGACGGTAATGTCACCGTCTATGAAGCTCGACTTGTGGCGAAGAGTTTTTCACAAGTTCAAGGAAGTTGACTACGATGAGATTTTCTCATCCGTAGCGATGCTTAAGTCCGTCGGAATCATGTTAGCATTAGCTGCATTTATGAAATCTGGCAGATGGATGTCAAAACGAGTTTCCTTACCAGTTTTCGTAAGGAAAGGTTGTATGTGATACAATCAAAAAGGTTTGTCGATCCTAAGGATGCTAAAAGGTATGCTAGCTCTAGCGATCCTTCCATGGACTGGAGTAAGCATCTCGGAGTTGGAATATGCACTTTGATAAGATGATCAAAGATTTTGGGTTTATAAAAAGTTTATGAGAAACTTGTATTTCCAAAGAAGTGAGTGGGGGCACTATAGAATTTCTGATGAGTATATGTTGTTGACATATTGATGATCAGAAATGATGTAGAATTTTCTGTAAAGCATATAGGGTTATTTGAAAAGTGTTCTTCAAGTGAAAACCTGGATTAAGCTACTTGAACATTGAGCATCAAGATCTATGAGGATAGATCAAAAACCGCTTAATGGTACTTTCAAATGAGCACGTACCTTGACATGATCTTGAAGGTGTTCAAGATGGATCAGTCAAAGAAGGAGTTCTTGCCTGAGTTGTAAGGTACGAAGTTAAGACTTAAAGCTCGACCACGGCATAAAAGAGAGAAAGGACGAAGGTCATCCCCTATGCTTTAGACGTAGGCTCTACAGTATGCTATGCTATGTACCGCACCTGATGTGTGCCTTGCCACATGTCTGGCAAGAGGGTACAAAGGTGATCAAGGAGTGGATCACCAGATAGCGGTCAAAATTGTCCTTGGAGTAATAAGGACATGTTTCTCGATTATGGAGGTGATAAAGAGATCGGCGTAAAGGGTTACATCGATGCAAGCTTTAACACCTATCCGAATGACTCTGAGTAGAAAAACGGATACGTATAGTGGAGCAACCATTTGGAATAGCTCCAAGTGGAGCGCGGAAGCAGCATTTACAATATGACCTAGAGATTAGCGAAGTACATACGTATCTGAATGTTGCAGACCCGTTGACTAAAACCTCTCTTACAAGCAAAACATGATCGAACCCCAGAAATCATTGAGTCTTAATAACATGATGATGTGAACTAGTGACACTAGTGACACTAGTAAACTCTTTGGATGTTCGTCACATGGCGATGTGACCTGTGAGTGTTAATCACATGGCGATGTGAACTAGATTATTGACTCTAGTGCAAGTGGGAGACTGTTGGAAATATGCCCTAGAGGCAATAATAAATTAGTTATTATTATATTTCCTTGTTCATGATAATCGTTTATTATCCATGCTATAATTGTATTGACAGGAAACTCAGATACATGTGTGGGTACATAGACAACACCATGTCCCTAGTAAGCCTCTAGTTGACTAGCTCGTTGATCAATAGATGGTTACGGTTTCCTGACCATGGACATTGGATGTCGTTGATAACGGGATCACATCATTAGGAGAATGATGTGATGGACAAGACCCAATCCTAAGCCTAGCACAAAGATCGTAGTTCGTATGCTAAAGCTTTTCTAATGTCAAGTATCATTTCCTTAGACCATGAGATTGTGCAACTCCCGGATACCTTAGGAATGCTTTGGGTGCACCAAACGTCACAACGTAACTGGGTGGCTATAAAGGTGCACTACAGGTATCTCCGAAAATGTCTGTTGGGTTGGCACGAATCGAGACTGGGATTTGTCACTCCGGTAAAACGGAGAGGTATCTCTGGGCCCACTCGGTAGGACATCATCATAATGTGCACAATGTGACCAAGGGGTTGATCACGGGATGATGTGTTACGGAACGAGTAAAGAGACTTGCCGGTAAGGAGATTGAACAAGGTATCGACATACCGACGATCGAATCTCGGGCAAGTACAATACCGCTAGACAAGGGGAATTGTATATGGGATCGATTGAGTCCTTGACATCGTGGTTCATTCGATGAGATCATCGTGCAACATGTGGGAGCCAACATGGGTATCCAGATCCCGCTGTTGGTTATTGACCAGAGAACGTCTCGGTCATGTCTGCATGGTTCCCGAACCCGTAGGGTCTACACACTTAAGGTTCGATGATGCTAGGGTTATAAAGGAAGTTTGTATGTGGTTACCGAATGTTGTTCGCAGTCCCGGATGAGATCCCGGACGTCACGAGGAGTTTCGGAATTGTCCGGAGGTAAAGATTTATATATGGAAAGTCCTGTTTTGGTCACCGGAAAAGTTTCGAGTTTTATTGGTAACGTACCGGGACCACCGGGAGGGTCCCGGGGGTCCACCAAGTGGGGCCACCATCCCCGGAGGGCTGCATGTGCCAAGTGTGAGAGGGGACCAGCCCCGGGTGGGCTGGTGCGCTCCCCCACAAGGGCCCAAGGCGCCTAGGGTTTGGGGAGGGGGCGCCTCCACCTGACTTGGGGGGCAAGTTTCCCCCTCTCCCCCCCTTGGCCGCCCCCCTAGATGGGATCTAGGGCTGGCCGCCGCCCCTAGGGGTGGAAACCTAGGTGGGGGCGCAGCCCCTTCTCCCCCTATATATGGTGGAGGCAAAGGAGCAGCCCAACACACGAAGTTTCTTCTCCTGTTGGCGCAGCCCTACCTCTCTTTCTCCTCATATCTCGCGGTGCTTGGCGAAGCCCTGCTGGATCACCACGCTCCTCCACCACCACCACGCCGTTGTGCTACTGCTGGATGGAGTCTTCCTCAACCTCTCCCTCTCTCCTTGCTGGATCAAGGCATGGGAGACGTCACCGGGCTGCACGTGTGTTGAACGCGGAGGTGCCGTCCGTTTGGCACTAGGATCTCCGGTGATTTGGATCACGACGAGTACGACTCCTTCAACCCCGTTCTCTTGAACGCTTCCGCTTAGCGATCTACAAGGGTATGTAGATGCACTCTCCTTCCCCTCGATGCTAGTCTCTCCATAGATAGATCTTGGTGTCTCATAGGAAAATTTTGGATTTCTGCTACGATCCCCAATAGGTACCCCATCTCAAAACACAGAACCCCAACGCCACCATTCTCAGCAGGACAGGAAATTGTCCGGTCTAGCTACGATATGTGGAATCCAGCCTTCAACGCCATTCAACCTGGAAAGTAACACCACACAGTTCTCAATCACACCAACAATGCCGACCCGCGTGTCTTCCACGGTCGGCGTGAGAACAAAGTGGTCACCGCGTAATTCATCTGGTATCTATGTCAGTTGTTGAGTTCATGTGTCTAGGTGGAATTATAGGAGTAAGTATTGCACTTTATTGCCCTCCCCAGCCATCATCGTCATCCAACCCATGGTCACGACAAAACCTTTGCCAACCACGACTGGCTTCGGATCGAAGTACCATTTGACGCCAATGGTCGCCGCCGGTCGGCCACCCCAGCTTCTTGTCTTTGAGTTGTACACGCAGGCGAAGGTGCTGATGAGAGCCATGGGCGGGACCCGCCGGGTGGATAGTCCTCGCTATATGCAAAGACGACTTGGAACGGCGATGAGTGGCAGTCCTCACCGTTAGCATGGTAGGCGTCGCAGATCAGCAGCGCCGCACCGCAGCTCTTCCAGGGAGAAGGCCAGGCGCCGGCGGGATGGAGTGCTCCTCCCCAGTCATAGGATCGCGGACAAGTAGAAGGGCGCATTTGTCGTCTCTGCCGCCGAGGAGCAGACGACCGTGCATGCAACCGTAGACTTGGAACCCAGCGGGGGCAGGGGAACCTGTGGAGGTAGGAGGAGTGGTTGGGGTGAATTGGAGCAGTAATTAGAAGGGGTCGGAGTAGAAGCCGATGAGTGGTGGGATGTCGTGGTCTGCCGTGTGGAAGGAGCAGAGGAAGTTCTCCTGGTCGTCGACAACGCGCCTGTAGGCATTGCAAGCGGAGGAGACGACATCGAGGGCGATGGGATCTAACTGAAGGCGATGGAAGATATTTCAGAGGATGTCGTCGGGAAGCTAATGGGTCGGTGGCAGCGGGTGAGGCTGGTCGTCGTCGAGGGGCTAGTCATTCTCCATGGCCGCTGGCTATGTAGTTCTAGGGCTTCAGGCTAACGAGAGGAGGGGAGGAAATGGAGCTCTTTCTTCAGGGTACTGGGGATGGAGACCCCCCTGCGAGAAAGAAACGGCCAAAACGCACTCGAGTTTTGACTTTGAGTCAAGTTGGATCACGCACCGCTGGCCAGGTTTGTATGATGTGTGCTTTCTAAGCAATCTCATTTCTTTTCTTTTTATTTTTCTTTTTTTGTGCAAGACGTCAGTTTTAGTGTTTATGTTCCGTGCGAACCATTTAGCTATTTTTCTTCAAAATGATAACATAAACTTGAAACTTTATAATGCAACAAAACAAAATAACTTCAATGTTTTACAGAAAATTCTCAGTCGTGCCTTTTTAGTAAGAAACATGTCACATCGGCTGTGCCACAAAATTGTGTGATTATCACTTTGAGTAAACTTATTATGAGAGAAAGTGTGATTAACACAAATTTTTGCATCAAGACACTAGCATGTACTTTTACATGAACGACACCAACACTACTACAAATTTCCTCCTTGCCGAGTATTAGGCTCTTTCCCGATTGCATTATGTCGGACACTCGACAATAGTATCTTTGCCGAGAACTTAACTCGGCAAATACGCAAAACTCGGCAAATAGGCACTTTGCCGAGTGTCGTGGACAAAACGCTCGGTAAAATAACAAAACTCAGCAAACAGGGCTTTGCCAAGTGCTACACTCAGCAAAAGAGGGTCTTTACCGAGTGTCACACTCTGCAAAAGGGTGTCTTCACTAAACTGCATGGTTTTGGTCGTAGAGGTTGCTTACGACCTCGTATGAAGATGGTCCAAAAATCAAAGTTGTTCATTTTGACTAGACGGACAATTTCCATGTTGAAAACTTTTTCATTTTAGGCCATATTAATTACACTTTTTGGCATGCCAAATATTTATATAGTCTCAAATGACCAAGGTGATGGTCATATTCATTGCATAGTTTATTATAATGCTCCCAAATTAGACACATAGGTGCATCTTGACATTAGAAACAGTGTTGCAAAATAGTTTCCTACTTTTTTCTATAAAAAACAATTTTCATTTTCTAAGTGTCAAAATGGGTGTTTTTTGTGAAGCAAGTACAAAAATGGGGGTGCAAAATGGCACCACTCCAATTATCACAATAAAGTGACCATATTTTCTGCACAATTCCCAAGTTTCATGGATTTTCTAGTTTTGTAGCTACTTTCACACATTTAAATGACTTTATGTCAATATCCTGGAAGTAATTCAAATTTGAATTGCAAGTGTGTGATAGCTTAGTCATAAAAATTAGCAAAAAATGTTTTTAGGTACACAAGTAGTCATTATATGGGTGAACCACTTAGATTTTTGAGAGATTCAACCCCTTGTGATGAATAGCCATGTCGACCATTTTAACCCCATTTTGGGAAAAATGAAAGAAAAAGAATAAAAATTCAAGAAATGCAATCCTTTCACATGAAGTACTTTTATGTGTTTTAGTTGCGAGGAAAAAATACCAAACTTTCAATATAACAAATTTGAAAAAAATCCTTCACAAAACGGACTATCATGTACGAACATTAATGGTTTTCAAGTTAAAGGACCAAGGTGATGGTCATATGTTCCCAAATTAGACACATAGGCACATATTGACATTACAAACAATGGTGCCAAATAGAGTTTCCTACTTTTTAGTATAAAAAATCAATTTTCATTTTCTAAGTTAAAAAATGGGTGTTTTTTGTGAAGCAAGTACAAAAATGGGGGTGCAAAATGGCACCACTCCAATTATCACAGTAAGTAGACCATATCTTATGGACAATTCTCAAGTTTCATTGATTTTCTAGTTTTCTAGCTACTTTCTCACATATAAATGTATGTCAATTTCCCAAAAGTGATTCAAATTTGAACTGCAAGTGTGTGATAGCTCTTTCATAAAAATTCACAAAAAATATTTTTAGATATGCAAATAGTCATTATATGGGAGAATCACTAAGAGTTTTGAGAGATTCAACCCCTTGTGATGAATAGTCATGCCATTCATTTTGACCCCATTTTGAGAAAAATGAAAGAAAATTAATACAACTTCAAAAAATACAATCCTTTCGCATGGAGTCCTTTTATGTGTACTAGTTGTGAGGAAAAGTACCAAAATTTGCATATGACTAATTTGGAAAAAAAGTTCAAAAAATGGGTTATCGTCTATGAAAACTCATGGATTTCAAGTCAAATGACTAAGTGATGGCCATATTCATTGCGTAGTTTAATATAATGTGTCCAAACTTTGTGCCTGAATGCATCTTGTCATTACAAACAATGTTGCCAAATATAGTTTCTAACTTTTTTTGTAAAAATAAGTCATTTTCCATTTTCTAAGTATAAAAATGGGTATTTTTCAATAAAGCAAGCACAAAAAACAAAGTGTAAAATGGCTCCATTTCAATTTTCATACAAAATATACCATATTTGGTGGACCATTCCTAAGTTTTACAAACTTTTTATTATTTTTGTTACTATTACCCAGTGATACACTCGGTAAAAATTGTCTTTTTTCTGATTGATCGAGAGAAAGCACACTCTCAACCAATCTCAGAACAGCACACAGATTGATGATGTGGCCTGGTGGCAGCCACACATCTCTTTACCCTCTTTTCTATCTCTCTCTCCCCCTGTCTTCTAAATCACGAGCGTGTGTACATCCGCATCTCATTTTCTTATCTCTCTACTTATTCTCATGGCCACCACCGGCGGGCGGCGGTCGACCACCAACACCGCCGCGACATCAGGAGCGCGCCATGGAGGACAAGGACCGCTGACATTCGTCTCCTCCGGGCACTAACCTCGCCCTTCCGACGACGTGCCAGATCGGCCGGTAAGTCGAGGTCGTGCGGGACGACCCACCGGACTCCCGCCTGCACGCGCTCGCCTCCGCCGTCTTTGCTCCTCTTCCCGTCCTAGCTGTTGTTCCACTTCCACGGCTCCGTCTCTTCGTCGACGAAGCAAGCAGCAGCACCAGCGGTGCAGCTAGTTAGCTAGCTAGTACGCTGGTGTGTCTAGCTAGCTAGTACACCGATGTTGTAGCTAGCCGGCGCACTAGCAGCTCAAGAAGACAGCGAGGATCAAGAGCAGCAACAGCGGTCGGCGCCTGCAGTTGACCACCAATGGATCTAGAATGGGTTGGGTGGCGCTATTTTTTTTCTATTTACTCCTTTTACCGAGTGGTGCTCTCGGTAAACTACCTTGCACGTAGCTACATCACCGTTAGCTCCGTCCTGTCTGATCATTTTTTTGCCGAGTGACATTATTTGAAACTCGGCAAAGGCTTTGTGAGAGTGTCTGACAAGTGGATGTCGGCAAATTTCTGTACGAGCCCCGCCATCCCCAGTTGGAACCGCTACAAGTGCTAGCGGCACTGCGGCTGGGACTGCTGTGGTAGGTCTTCGTACCGCAGCTGGGAGGGGCACGACGGACGGATGCGCTATAGGGTTTACCGTCACCTGTCGGGGCGTGATGTGCCACCGCCCACGATATGTGGACTGCAAGGGTGTGGTGCGATGGGCATGGAGGTTGCAGTGATGCACTAGTAGAAAAGAGGCCTTTGGTCCAGGCCGGGTTAGCCCATTAGTCCCGGTTCAATCCAGAACCGGGACTAATGGGGGCATTAGTCCCGGTTCGTGAGCCCAGGGGGGCGGCCGGGCCACGTGGGCCATTTGTCTCGGTTCGTCTGGACCTTTTAGTCCCGGTTGGTGCCACGGACTAAAGGGTGCGGTGCCCATTAGTACCGGTTCATGGTACGAACCGGTACTAAAGGTCCAATTTTCAAACTCTACCCCCCCTCGTGGATCGCCTTTTCAGTTTTCAAAAAAATAAAAGAAAATAATGAAAATGTCAAAAAAATAAAAGAAAATAAGTTTCCCATGTGATATGTGGTCTAGTTGTTGGGAAAATTTGCAAATGTGAATTTCGACTTTATTTATAAAATCTCTCTAGAATTTAGTAAAATGGGCATAACTTTTGCATACTAACTCGGATGAAAAAAAATTTATATGAAAAATCATCTACTCGAAAAGTTACATCCAAATTACGGGGCTTTTGCATACCCCGTTAAACATTTTTAAAATCCTCAAAAACCTAACAGAAAAAAAGTTACGGGGCTTTTAAGATCTAGAGTGAAAAAAATCGAAAAAATTTCAAACTGTGTGGTCAAACTGTGATCAAACAATAGTATAAATAATTATTCTAGAATATTAGTGTTACTACATAATTATTTCAGTTATTTTGAATTTTGGTCAAACTATGGTCAAACTAATTATTCAAGAAATATTAGTGTTACTAAATAATTATTGTTTTTTAAAACAATAGTTTCAAACTCAAACAGTGAAATGTGTCACTTGATGCTCACGCAAATTTCCTGAGGGTTAATAGGATTAACATCTTACTATTGTCAGGAAAACAACGAGTGTAGACTTGGAAACGAGGGAGAATAGAACCCGGAAGTTAAGCGTGCTCAGGCTGGGGGAGTGGGAGGATGGGTGACCTTTCGGGAAGTTAGATGATTAGGATTGATGAGGGGTGATTAGAGATTAGAGGATAAATTGAGCAGTGATGAGGAGTGGTGATTAGAGATTAGAGGTTAAAATAATTCAGCAATTTGAAAATAACAAAAAATTCAAAAAAATTCAAAAAAAAATTTAAAAAAGAAAAATCATAAAATTTTTTTTAGTCCCGGTTGGTGTTACCAACCGGGACTAAAGGTGGAGCTCCACGTGGCCACGACCCTTTAGTCCCGGTTCAAGAACCGAGACTAAAGGCCCTTATGAACCGAGACTGATGCCCCCTTTTCTACTAGTGGTGGAAGCCCTCCGTTTGGTCCACCGCTGTTCTGGTTCCAAGCCATCGAGTGGATTTGAGTAACGAACGGAGGGGTTGCAAGAGCTGGCTTGCTTGGGGACATTTATCACTCCTACCTTTTTAGTAAGAAACATGTCACATCGGTTGCGCGACAAAATTGTGTGATTATCACTTTGAGTGAACTTATTATAAGAGAAAGTATGGTTAACACAAAATTTTGCATCAAGACACTAGCATGTACTTTTACATAAACGACACCAAAGAAACAAAGTTTCTCATATAGAAAGTGGATTTCATCAAGAAAATGGTGCCCCCCTTCCTTCACCTGCGGCTCAGTCCAGTCAGCTAATTCATCTTCCTCCTCGTCACCATACCCCACTCAAAACGTTGAACCCCAACGCCACCATTCTCAGCAGGACCAACGGACAGGGAATTGTTCAGTCTAGTTAGGATACGTGGAATCCAGTCTTCAACGTCATTCAACCTGGAAAGTAACACCACACAGTTCTTAATCACGCGGGCGATGCCGACCAGGCAGGGACGGAGCTCACGTACAAGGACTGGTGTCAAATGACACCAGTGCCGATCGTAACCTCAAACTAATCTTGTCAAAAAGATTTGTCTTTGACCCCAGCCAAAAAACACGATTGACCCCAGCCCAGCCACCCGTCCGTATAGAAACAAAAAGGCTCAGCCTAGTTCCAGCCCAGCCATAGAAGCCCAAAGTCACTAAAAAATATGTGGTCGTTCCACCAAATTCCACACGCCGCTGCACACACACAGCCGTAAATACCCATGAGCCCGAATACCCATTATGTAATATACTTGCACACGGCCCAAAAGCAGTCGTTCCTATTTTTTTTTTTGTACAGAGTCGTACCTAATTTCCAAATTTCTTATACGCTGATGTATGCGTGAGTCTACATCTCTTCGTCTCATCGCCTCCTCTCAATCCCTAATTCCCAATCCCCCATATATCCATATAATAATTCCATGCTGGTCTCTGGTGGAATTACAGATAGACGAGCCGCCAAATCAGCGGGATTTTAGTCTAATCTGTTGCACAATTGTGCGGCATGACCTGGTGCCAATCCACCAAGCCTGGATCGATTCTTCTCAGGTATGCCTCCTGACGCACATGTGTATTAGATTTAGTCTTCGGACTAAATTTCACTACCGAACTAATTTGAAAATTTTGCTGTTCTCTTCCATGATTCATGTTTAACTAGGAGGTTATGGACAGATTTTTGTGGCCACTACCATTAGATGCAGCAGGGACTTCAAGGCCACTTAGACTTAGGCAAGATAATGGTCATATATCAAGTGTTTGTATTATTACTCCAGTCGAAATAAATTTGATGATCTTCTTCCCGATCCAGCTGATCGAAAAAAACTATCATAGTACGCTAAGAACCATAAGAAGCAAGACGAGATTAGATAGAGATATTTGACTAGAGGACTTTACATGCCATAAGAAGTCTTTAAATATCTGCAGAAGACCATATAGTAGGATTTGAACAAAAAAATAATCTAGAATGGTTTAAAGACTATCATTGCCTAGAGTGGTAATGTGCATAAGGCATTTTGTTTGTGTTGCTATCTATTCATACTTTCATAGATTGCATCGACGACCAAGGTGGTAATGATGCATTTGTTGTTAATGGTTTCTCTAATTGGAATAAGAAACACATACTAGATACTCATGTGGGTGACAAGTTCATGAGTGATTGCTTGATTTTCTACTTGAAGAAGGATATATTTTCTAGAATTATGAATGATATTGTGATGGATCTATTTAAGAAGATGAAAGATCGAGAAGGAAAGTTATAAAATTTGAGCCCCATGTAACTTTATATTTTGCGTAATGATGTTTATTTTCTGTATTACTTGTTTTGTACCATTGTTGTAAATATAATATGTTCTATCGTTCATTCTTTTCAGGAAGAAACAACTAAAATTCTTGAAGTCATCATTATGCTTATTATTTTCTGACTATGTCAAGAAGTGGCTATAGGACTTCACTCAGCGCGTGCTTGGTATGACATTTTTTTATGTAATGATAATATTGTTGGATCATCGCATGTTTTCGCTCTTCATGCCGCTCTCTAACATTATGTGTGCTGCACCGCTATAGTTTGTGCTAGTGGACAGAGCTCGACACCAGTGCCCATTTTTTCTAGATTCGTCCCTGCGCCGAGGGGATGGTTATTCTCCATGGCCGCTGACTGTGTAGGTCTAGGGCTTCAGGCTAGCGAGAGGAGGGGAGGAAATGGAGCTCTTTTTTTGGGTACTGGGAATGGAGATTCCCCGGCGAGAAAGAAACGGCTGAAGCGTAGACGAGTTTTAATTTGAGTCTAGTTGGATCACGCACCGCTCACCCGGTTTTTATGCGGTGTCCTTGCTAAGCAATCTCTTTTCTTTTCTTTTCCTCTTTTTTGTGCAGGCCGTCATTTTGGTGTTTATGTTCGGTGCGAACCATTTATCTTTTTTTTCCAAAATAATAACATAAACTTGAAACTTTACAATTCAATAATGCAAAAGAACTTCAATGTTTTACAGAAAATTCCAGTTTCTTGATACACGGTAAATATCTAAAATGGGATTCTTACAATAAAGCTCTACAATTTGAAGTTCATATATATAGCGTACACAAATATATATAGGTTTTTTCAAAACATTGTTCATCCCATCTGTTTTTTAATTGCAACCCTTCAAATTGACTAGTAATCATGTACATGCATTAATGCACGTTAATATTAGGCAATATGTGCATTGCACATTAATGGTGTACCTCGAATATAAATTTTTGGATAGATCTCAGGGAAAACGGAACTATGTGACTCTAAGTTGAATACCATGTTTAAGATTTAGTACCAATATCTAGATTGTTAAATTTGGTATTTGTTACTCTGATCTTAAATTGTTGGTATTAATCTCAGAGGTAAAAGGAACATATGAGATAATTTGTGGTCTTTACAGTTTATTTATTTCTGAAGATAGTTGTGTTCACATATATGTAAAATTTATGTGATGAAATCAGTCACCATGTGAGCTAGACAAAACTGACAAAATAAGATTTTCAGAAGATTAATACTTTATGTACTGCTCACTATTTAGAAATCACGATTTTTGCCATTTTTGTGTAGGTCACAGGTTCACTTATTTGATCACCAAGTTTTACACTTCTGTAACATACATCCATATAAACATTAAAAAATGTTATTACGAGCTTTTTTAAACTAAAAAAAATCTGCCTGTGGCGCTACAGGAAGGGACTTGTCGGGGAGTGATGTGCCACAGCCCACGATATGTGGACTGCAAGGGTGTGGTCCGATGGGCATGGAGGTGGCAGTGGTGGACACCCTCCATTTGGTCCACCGCTGTTCTGGTTCCAAGCCATCGGGTGGATTTGAGTAACGACCGAAGGGGTTGCAAGAGCTGGCTTGCTTGGGGACACTTATCACTCCTGCCTTTTTAGTAAGAAACATCTCACATCGGTTGCGCGACAAAATTGTGCGATTATCACTTTGAGTGAACTTACTATGAGAGAAAGTGTGATTAACACAAATGTTTGCATCAAGACATAGCATGTACTTTTACATGAACGGCACCAAAGAAACAAAGTTTCTCATAGAAAGTGGATTTCATCAAGAAAATGGTGCCCCCTTCCTTCACCTGCGGCTCAGTCGAGTCAGCTAGTTCATCTTCCTCCTCATCACCATACCCTATCTCAAAACGCAGAACCCCAACGCCACCATTCTCAGCAGGACCAGCGAACAGGGAATTGTTCAGTCTAGCTACGATACGCGGAATCCAGTCTTCAACGTCATTCAACCTGGAAAGTAAAACACCACACAGTTCTCAATCACGCGGGCGATGCCGACCAGCACGTCCTCCACGGTCGACGCGAGAACGAAGTGGTCGCCGCGTAATTCATCTGGTATCTGTGTAAGTTGTAGAGTTCGTGTGTCGAGGTGCAATTATAGGAGTATGTCTTGCATTGTATTGCCCTCCCCAGCCGTCATCGTCATCCAGCTCACGGTCACGGAGGCACCTTTGCTAACCCCGTCGCTCGGCTTATGATCGAAGTAGCATTTGACGCCCATGGTCGCTGCCGGGTGGCCACCCCAGCTTCTTTTCTTTGAGTTGTACACGCAGGCGAAGGTACTGATGAGAGCCATGGGCGGGAGCCGCCGGGTGGATAGTCCTCGCTTTATGCAAAGACGACGGGGAACGGCGATCAGTGGCAGTCCTCGCCGTTAGCATGGTTGGTGTCGCAGATCAGCGCCATGCCGCAGTTCTGCTCGGGGAGAAGGCCAGGCGCCGGCAGGATGGAGTGCTCCTCCCCGGTCAGAGGATCTCGGACAAGTAGAAAGGCACGGTTGCCGTCCCTACCGCGCGCCGAGGAGCAGACGACCGTGCGTGCAACCGTAGACTTGGAACCCAGCGGGGCGGGAGGAACCGGCGGTGTAGCAGGCATGGTCGGGGTGAACTGGTGCACTCCTTAGAAGGGGTCGGAGTACAAGCCGATGAGTGGTGGGATATCGTGGTGTGCCGCGTGGAAGGAGCAGAGGAAGTTCTCTTGGTCTTGGACGACGCGCCTGCATGCATTGTAGGCGGAGGAGGCGACAACGAGGGCGCTGGGATCTGACAGAAGATGATGGAAGATATTTCGGAGGATGTCTCTGGGAAGCTGATTGGGTGGTGGCGGCGGGTAAGGCTGGTCGCCGCCGACGGGCTGGTCATTCTCTTTGGCCGCTGGCTGTGTAGGTCTAGGGCTTCAGGCTAGCGAGAGGAGGGGAGGAAATGGAGCTCTTTTTTCGGGTACTGGGAATCGAGATTCCCCGGCGAGAAAGAAACGGCCGAAACGCAGACGAGTTTTAATTTGAGTCTAGTTAGATCACGCACCGCTCGCCCGGTTTGTATGCGGTGTCCTTTCTAAGCGATCTCTTTTCTTTTCTTTTCCTCTTTTTTGTGCAGGCCGTCATTTTGGTGTTTATGTTCCGTGTGAACCATTTATCTTTTTTCTCCAAAATGATAACATAAACTTGAAACTTTACAATTCAATAATGCAAAACTACTTCAACGTTTTACAGAAAATTCCAGTTTCTTGATACACGGTAAATATCTAAAATGGGATTCTAACAATAAAGCTCTACAATTTGAAGTTCATATATATAGCGTACACAAATATATAGGTTTTTTCAAAACATTGTTCATTCCATCTGTTTTTTAATTGCAACCCTTCAAATTGACTAGTAATCGTGTACGTGCATTAATGCACGTTAATATTAGGGAATATGTGCATTGCACATTAATGGTGTACCTCGAATATATATTTTTGGATAGATCTCAGGAAAAACAGAACTACGTGACTCTAAGTTGAATATCATGTTTAAGATTTAGTACCAATATCTAGTTTGTTAAATTTGGTATTCATTACTCTGATCTTAAATTGTTGGTATTAATCTCAGAGGTAAAAGGAACATATGAGATAATTTGTGGTGCTCACAGTTTATTTATTTCTAAAGATAGTTGTGTTCACATATATGTAAAATTTATGTGATGAAATCAGTCACCATGTGAGCTACACAAAACTGACAAAATGAGATTTTCAGAAGATTAATACTTTATGTACTGCTCACTATTTAGAAATCATGATTTTTGCCATTTTTGTGTAGCTCACATGTTTACTTATTTCATCACCAAGTTTTACACTTCTGTAACATACATCTATATAAACATAAAAAAAATGTTATTATGAGCTTTTCTAAACTAAAAAAAATCTGTCTGTGGCGCTACAGGGACTTGTCCGGGAGTGATGTGCCACGGCCCATGATATGTGGACTGCAACGGTGTGGTCCGATGGGCATGGAGGTGGCAGTGGCGGAAGCCCTCCATTTGGTCCACCGCTGTTCTGGTTCCAAGCCATGGGGTGGATTTGAGTAACGAACGGAGGGGTTGCAAGAGCTGGCTTGCTTGGGGACACTTATCACTCCTGCCTTTTTAGTAAGAAACATGTCACATCGGTTGCGCGACAAAATTGTGTGATTATCACTTTGAGTGAACTTACTATGAGAGAAAGTGTGATTAACACAAATGTTTGCATCAAGACATAGCATGTACTTTTACATGAACGGCACCAAAGAAACAAAGTTTCTCATATAGAAAGTGGATTTCATCAAGAAAATGGTGCCCCCTTCCTTCATCTGCGGCTCAGTCGAGTCAGCTAGTTCATCTTCCTCCTCATCACCATACCCCATCTCAAAACGAAAAACCCCAATGCCACCATTCTCAGCAGGACCAGCGGACAGGGAATTGTTCAATCTAGCTACGATACGCAGAATCCAATCTTCAACGTCATTCAACCTGGAAAGTAACACCACACAGTTCTCAATCACGCGGGCGATGCCGACCAACACGTCCCCCACGGTCGACGCGAGAACGAAGTGGTCGCCGCGTAATTCACCTGGTATCTGTGTGAGTTGTAGAGTTCGTGTGTCGAGGTGCAATTATAGGAGTATGTCTTGCATTGTATTGCCCTCCCCAGTTGTCATCGTCATCCAGCTCACGGTCACGGCGGCACCTTTGCCAACCATGTCGCTCGGCTTTTGATCGAAGTAGCATTTGATGCCCATGGTCGCTGTCGGGTGGCCACCCCAGCTTCTTTTCTTTGAGTTGTACACGCAGGCGAAGGTACTGCTGATGAGAGCCATGGGCGGGAGCCGCCGGGTGGATAGTCCTCGCTTTATGCAAAGACGACGGGGGACGGCGATCAGTGGCAGTCCTTGCCGTTAGCATGGTTGGTGTCGCAGATCAGCGCCGTGCCGCAGCTCTGCCCGGGGAGAAGGCCAGATGCCGGCGGGATGGAGTGCTCCTCCCCGGTCAGAGGATCTCAGACAAGTAGAAGGGCATGGTTGCCGTCCCTACCGTGCGCAGAGGAGTAGGTGACCGTGCGTGCAACCGTATACTTGGAACCCAGTGGGGCGGGAGGAACCGGCGGTGTAGCAGGCGTGGTCGGGGTGAACTAGTGCACTCCTTAGAAGGGGTCGGAGTACAAGCCGATGAGTAGTGGGATATCGTGGTGTGCCGCGTGGAAGGAGCAGAGGAAGTTCTCCTGGTCCTGGACGACGCGTCTGCATGGATTGTAGGCGGAGGAGGCGACAACGAGGGCGCTGGGATCTGACAGAAGGTGATGGAAGATATTTCGGAGGATGTCTCTGGGAAGCAGATTGGGTGGTGGCGGCGGGTAAGGCTGGTCGCCGCCGACGGGCAGGTCATTCTCCTTGGCCACTGGTTGTGTAGGTCTAGGGCTTCAGGCTAGCGAGAGGAGGGGAGGAAATGGAGCTCTTTTTTCGGGTACTGGGAATCGAGATTCCCCGGCGAGAAAGAAACGGACGAAACGCAGACGAGTTTTAATTTGAGTCTAGTTGGATCACGCACCGCTCGCCCGGTTTGTATGCGGTGTCCTTGCTAAGCGGTCTCTTTTCTTTTCTTTTCCTCTTTTTTGTGCAGGCAGTCATTTTGGTGTTTATGTTCCGTGCGAACCATATATCTTTTTTTCTCCAAATTGATAACATAAACTTGAAACTTTACAATTCAATAATGCAAAACTATTTCAATGTTTTATAGAAAATTCCAGTTTCTTGATACACGGTAAATATCTAAAATGGGATTCTAACAATCAAGCTCTACAATTTGAAGTTCATATATATAGCGTACACAAATATATAGGTTTTTCAAAACATTGTTCATTCCATCTGTTTTTTAATTGCAACCCTTCAAATTGACTAGTAATCGTGTACGTGCATTAATGCACGTTAATATTAGGGAATATGTGCATTGCACATTAATGGTGTACCTCGAATATATATTTTTGGATAGATCTCAGGAGAAACAGAACTACGTGACTCTAAGTTGAATATCATGTTTAAGATTTAGTACCAATATCTAGTTTGTTAAATTTGGTATTTATTACTCTGATCTTAAATTGTTGGTATTAATCTCAGAGGTAAAAGGAACATATGAGATAATTTGTGGTGTTCACAATTTATTTATTTCTGAAGATAGTTGTGTTCACATATATGTAAAATTTATGTGATGAAATCAGTCACCATGTGAGCTACACAAAACTGACAAAATAAGATTTTCAGAAGATTAATACTTTATGTACTGCTCACTATTTAGAAATCATGATTTTTGCCATTTTTGTGTAGCTCACATGTTTACTTATTTCATCACCAAGTTTTACACTTCTGTATCATACATCCATATAAACATAAAAAAATGTTATTATGAGCTTTTTTAAACTAAAAATAATCTGATTTTAGAACTGTTCCAAATAATTTGCTGCAATGCCCACGTGATCCTAAAATCGGATTTGGGTTCTGTGTCACATGTATATGTTGAATTTGTATTCCATGCATTCAAATTAAAAAGGCAAGTCAATCCTCGAAGGCGCATGGTGTGTCATTTGCATGCATGGAAAACAAATCCGACCATTGAAAATTTGTAAGAAAGTAATAAATGAGACAAACCATGCATACTAAAAGAAGCAATTATGTCTTTGAAAATCAATCATCGTTCATATTTTTTCTTAGTCCTCTAAGATCTATGCAAATGCAGCAGCAGCGGAGTATGGAATACCAGAGTAAACGAACTAGAAATTGGTACGAACTCTTAAACAAAAAATTCATCTTCACGGCACATGGCGTTGTTTCCCTGATCTGTCTATCGAACAGCTAATTAACAATATGAAAAGCGGGTGTTCAATTTGGTGTCCGGGCTTAGCTGCAACATGAATCTTAGTTTTTATGGAGGGAAGACGACTAGCTTTCTCGAGTCCTCCATGTACAAATCAGTGGATAAGCCAATGTCATGTCCAAGGGGCACACCATGCTATCGGCCTCCTCTTCCGTACCATCCACTAGTGGCCGCACGGTGCTGCTAGACGATTCCGACTGCCCAGAAATCTATCACCACCGGGGGGGGGGGGGGGGGGGGGGGGGGGGGGGGGAGCTTTACCGACCGCCGGAGATGGCATGAATGAGAATTAAAAGTAGTTGCCGGAGGAGAGCAAGCGAGGAAGAGACTGAGAGAAAAGGAAGAGGAGTGGTTTCTGGCCTCAATGTCTCTATTCATCAGTGGAGCGTTAAATTCATCTATGCAGCTGTACAAAGCAGTAGGTAAATTGCATCTAGGTTCTACCAACTACCTAGACTATGACCACTCCATGCCACATCATGGGAGTGGTTGGTAACCACTGTACATTACCTCACTACCAATGTCATGATTTTATGACATGGGCATGCAGTACGGACGATCCCATATGTAATCAACACATGGGGCGCCACCTGGGGCCACCCCATTAGCATGGGCTTGCTGAGAGACGGGGTTGAACGTAATATTCTCCCCCTCAACGCTGTCACTGGGGTTAGACATTGGTGATCCCTATCTTGTTGCACATTTCCTGGAACTGGACGTGGCGAAAAGCCTTTGTCAAGATGTTGGCGTTCTGCTCACTAGTCCTGGTGAACTCCACATTCACCGTGCCCTTCTCGACGTAGTAATCTATGAAGAATGTATGAAGTGATAGTGGAGGTCGATGTGCTTGCTATGGTTGCGAACTTGTTGTCGACGAAGATGAGCACAGGTGCGGTGTATTAATTCAGCATCTCGACAAGGAGGTGAGCCAGCCAGATTCCCTCACATGATATAATAGCTGTTTTGATCTACTCCACCTTGCACAAAGACGCAGCCACCACCTTCTGCCTCATAGAATACCAGCTGGCGGGACTACTCCCGAGGGTAAACAGCACACCCGAGGGTCTTTTCTGGGAGTCCATGCCACCAGTTCGTCAGACCCACTGTAGCCGACCAGGTTTTCACCATCGACACGGTGATACACACATCTGTGCATGAGCATAACCACGATTTACCGGAGCAGGTGCGTGACGACAGCAAGGTGGTTGCTTGATAGGGCTTTGATGAACCTACTCAGGTACCCGACAACGAACGAGATGTCTGGTCGGGTATGTATGAGGTATCAGAGGCTCCGGACAATGTTGCGGTAGAACGTAGCATCCACCACCTTCGTGGGGCTTTCCTTACTGAGCTTAAGTCATGCTTCCATCGGAGCATGCACGGCGTGGGAGTTCTCCATGCCAGCCCGCTCAAGCATCTTTACGGCATAGACCGCCTGCATGATCATCGTTCGTCCATACTATTGGTTAACCTCCAGCTCGAGGTAATACTGGAGCAGCCCGAGGTCGCTGATGCTGAAACGATGATGGATCTCTCCCTTGAAGTATAGACACTTATTAGGCTCTGCCCTGGTGATGACCAAGTCATTGATGTAGATGCCGACGACAAGCAGCGTGTTCTTGGTACCTTGCAAGCAAATGATAATCCCCAACTACAAGGAATTCACTTATCGATGTTCTCGGTTGACGACAACCCAGAACCCAGGAAAATTGGAATCGGTGAGAGATAACAGTTGATGAAGAACCCATAAGAAGTTATGTAGTTCCCTGACATTCTCGCGGTACCAGAGGGTATACTCAAGGGTAGAGCGGGATAGAGGTTGGACAAGTGAAATCATTTGCAGAAGGCAAGCACTTAAACTTGTCCAAGAAATGGGATCAAAGAAGAACAATATGGTCGAAACCACAGTCGCAAAAGACCAAGCATAGATAAGAGAAGAAGTTATAACAAGGGGATTATTATTACTACGATAAGCTTCCATGATAAGTTCCACCTCGGGTCCATGGGCATGAACACAAAGTTCAAGGTCGACTCCCGCTTCTCCAAAGCATAACCTTACATTCACTTCTCGTTTCGATAATGGCATTAGTGTTGAAAGTTTTACCTGGTGAAATACCAGATGAGTATGACCCGTGAAAACTTCCGAGTTCACACATAGTAAGGAAGGCATAGGTTCAACCCATCAGGGCATCTTACGAACATATACCACAAACTTTGGGGTAAATAATACAAGCTCGAAAGTAGAGCATTGTTCAAAAGCAGATGATACAATTTACCAAAAGCATTATATACCCATGGAAAGGCTCTCAAGGTTATTCAATAAGAAGGACACTGTCGGATAAAATCCAACAAAGGAACCGATGGTCCACAAGGGATCTGAGGTGAGCATCGGTACTCAACCAGAAGAAGAAGAATGCACGGGCATCATATTATAGAACATCGGAATAATTCGATGCTTAGATAATAAAGGAATTTCGATTTCCAAAACAAAGGATCAGAAGCAGTCGCTCTGATCAAGGATGGATAAGTTGGATATACCAGAGGCACAATTGACGACAAATAGTTTGGTCGAGAACCAGCTCATGTTCAAAAATGATGTCTGAGCCGGAAGGATAATTTAGAAGGGTTGATAGATGATTGTGTGCATTCGCGCACATGCTGAATCAACAGGATCAAAATGACGGTGCCTAAGGTTACTAACGAATATTGCCAGACATAAGGAAAGCATCCATCATGCAAGTAAACAAGTATGACAGAGCAATAAGCTACTAAGGATTTTTGGAGGATCGAATAGTATTTCAAAGACCATTGTGAAACACATGAACAATTGTGGGATGAGCGGATACTCGATAAGTGCGAGAATTATCCATAGGGGTATTCAGGTGACAAAGAACAGCAAGGCGGTAAGCTCAAAGGATTATCGAAACAACGACGAGTGTTTCGAGGTATCTGGTAATAACAAGACCAACTGGGGATGAATGTAAGAATAACAACTGCAAGTAGTTATCCATAAGGGTTGACGGTGGAAGGAGAATTGCAAATGCGATGAACATAAGTTCTCGGGTTAACAGCAAAGAGTATCTTCAGGGTCTTCACGTGCCGCAGACGATCGTCATTAATAAGGGGCTCTCCGGGTGAAAGTGATAACGAGATCCTAATGTTAGATTTAGCAAAAATCATTTAACCCGAATAGAAGAGAGATCAGAGTCCCAGAGTATAGGTCGAGGAATAAAAGATCCTAATACCACCCAATGGCGACGTGGGCCCGTAAGGCACACAGCCAAGTTAGTAAAAGTTTTGCAATGACTAGACTCAACTTCGGCCAAGGAGTTGGAAAGGGGGATTCCTACAGGCAGTTGGCTCAGATACCAACTTGTGACGCCCCCGATTCAATCGTACACTAATCATACACGCAAACGTGTACGATCAAGATCAGGGACTCACGGGAAGATATCACAACACAACTATAAAAATAAAATAAGTCATACAAGCATCATAATACAAGCCAGGGGCCTCGAGGGCTCGAATACAAGTGCTCGATCATAGACGAGTCAGCGGAAGCAACAATATCTGAGTACAGACATAAGTTAAACAAGTTGCCATAAGATGGCTAGCACAAACTGGGATACAGATCGAAAGAGGCGCAGGCCTCCTACCTGGGATCTTCCTAACTACTCTTGGTCGTCGTCAGCGGCCTGCACGTAGTAGTAGGCACCTCCAGTGTAGTAGGGGTCATCGTCGATGGTGGCGTCTGGCTCCTGGACTCCAGCATCTGGTTGCGACAACCAGAAAGAAAGGAAAGGGGGAAAAGGGGGGAGAAAGCAACCGTGAGTACTCATCCAAAGTACTCGCAAGAAAGGAACTACACTACATATGCATGGGTATATGTGTAAGGAGGCCATATCAGTGGACTGAACTGCAGAATGCTAGAATAAGAGGGGGATAGCTAGACCTATCGAAGACTACGCTTCTGGCAGCCTCCGTCTTGCAGCATGTAGAAGAGAGTAGATTGAAGTCCTCCAAGTAGCATCTCCAAGTAGCATCTCCAAGTAGCATCTCCAGTAGCATCGCATAGCATAATCCTACCCGGCGATCCTCCCCTCGTCGCCCTGTGGAAAAGCGATCACCGGGTTGTCTGTGGAACTTGGAAGGGTGTGTTTTATTAAGTATCCGGTTCTAGTTGTCATAAGGTCAAGGTACAACTCCAAGTCGTCCTGTTACCAAAGATCACGGCTGTTCGAATAGATTAACTTCCCTGCAGGGGTGCACCACATAACCCAACACGCTTGATCCCATTTGGCCGGACACACTTTCCTGGGTCATGCCCGGCCTCGGAAGATCAACACGTCGCAGCCCCACCTAGGCACAACAGAGAGGTCAGCACGCCGGTCTAAACCTAAGCGCACAGGGGTCTGGGCCCATCGCCCATAGCACACCTGCACGTTGCGAGGGCGGCCGGAAGCAGACCTAGCCTAGCAGGCGTTCAGTCCAATCCGGCGCGCGCCGCTCCGTCGCTGACGTCTGAAGTGCTTCGGCTGATACCACGATGTCGGGATACCCATAACTACTCCCACGTAGATGGTTAGTGCGTATAGACCAAATGGCCAGACTCAGATCAAATACCAAGATCTCGTTAAGCGTGTTAAGTATCCGCGAACGCCGACCAGGGCCAGGCCCACCTGTCTTCTAGGTGGTCTCAACCTGCCCTGCCGCTCCGCCACAAAGTAACAGTCGGGGGCCATCGGGAACCCAGGCCCACCTCTACCGGGATGGAGCCACCTGTCCTTTCAGCCCCCTCATCAGAATCACTTGCAGGTACTCATCGAGCTGACCCGACTTTAGTCACCATCTATATAGTATGTATGTATGTATAGTATATACCCGTGATCACCTCCCGAGTGATCACGGCCCAATAGTATAGCAAGGCAGACTGACAAGAATGTAGGGCCAATGATGATAAACTAGCATCCTATACTAAGTATTTAGGATTGCAGGTAAGGTATCAACAGATGTAGCAACAATGTCAGGCTATGCATCAGAATAGGATTAACGAAAAGCAGTAACATGCTACACTACTCTAATGCAAGCAGTATAGAGGAGAATAGGCGATATCTGGTGATCAAGGGGGGGGGGGGGCTTGCCAGGTTGCTCGGGCAAGGAGGGGTCGTCAACACCGTAGTTGAACTGGGGGTCACCGGCAGTCTTGGGGTCTACCGGAAAGAAGTAACGGAGGGGGAACACAATAAATAACAGAGCAAACAAAGCATCACAAAGCGTAACAAGGCAATACGTGGTGTCCGGTGTGCCCTAACGCGGTAGTAGGTGATACCGGCGAAAGGGGGAAACATCCGGGAAAGTATCCCCGGTGTTTCGCGTTTTCGGACAGATGAACCGGAGGTGAAAGTTGCGTGTTTGCTATGCTAGGGATGTGTAGCGGACGAACGGGCTGCGTATCCGGAAGCGTCTCGTCGTTCTAAGCAACTTTCATGTTGAAAATATTTTAATCCGAGTTACGGATTAAAAGATATGATTTTCTAAAGATTTTATTAATTTCTGAATTTAATTAATTATTTAATTAATTCGAAAATTAAATAATGACATCAGCATGATATCATGCTGACGTTAGTAGTCAATAGAGTTGACTGGTCAACCTGACCAGTGGATCCCACTGGTCAATGACATATTTTAACTAAACCTATTAATCAACCTAATCAGGTTTAATTAGGGGTGGGCCCCACTGTCATTGACTACTTAATTAACTAATTAGGTTATTTAAGTAACTAACGTGTAATTAGTTTAATTAGCTGTTTAATTTAATTAATCAGAATTGATTAAGTTGATTATTTCTTTAATTAATTATTTTTATTTTTATTTTTATTCTTATATACGTTCTGGGGCCAGGCCCCACATGTCTGTGGCCCCAAAGGGCCTTAGCGGGTGAGCAGGCAGCGGGTGAGCGGGCGACGGGCGCCTGGGCGTGGGCGAACCCGCATGGCATCGGGGGAGCCCGCCCAGGAGGTTGAGGCCGCGGTGACGGGCGCCGGCTGTGGCTAACGGGGCAGAGCCCCGGGGACGTGCGGGCGACGGCGAACTAGTGCAGGTGCTCGCACCCGACGCCATGAGAGGCGAGGGCGAGCGCGCCTGGGGGCCGTGGAGGGTGCGGCCGGAGCGCGCTCGGGTGATGGCCGAGCCAAGGTGGATGCACGCTCGGGCGACGCAGGGGCACGGACAGGGGGTGCGGTCGGCGCGAGGGGCGACGGGCATGACCGGACAGAGAGGCGCGCGGCCAGGGCGCGGCCCGACCGCGATGAGCGCGCGTGCGCGCGGTAGAGAAGGCCGAGGCGTCGCGAACGGCGCCAGCGACAGAGGGAAAGGGGGGAAGGAGGGATCCTCACGGCGGGGAGTAGGGACCGTGGCAGCGGTGCGCGAGGAGGGAGACGGAGACGACGTGCGTAGGGGTAGCAGGCCGGTGGGGAAGAGGAGGCAGACCGGCGATGGCGTCCGGCGAGGTAGCTCCGGCGGCGGTGCCGTGGACGAGGAGGATTCGAGGTAGATGCGGTCCGGCGAGGGGGAGGGGGGTAGTCGAGGCGGAGGGCGACGGTGGCGGCTCCGATGAGGTGGCGAGGTGACGAGCGACGGGATTGGCGATGGGGACGGGGCGCCGGCGTCGGCCCGATCCCGATCCAGAACTGGATCGGGGGAAGGGGGAGAGAGCGAGTGGGGGTGTGGGTGGTTAGGGTTTGCGGGGGGGGGGGGGTGAGGGGATAAGGTGTGGCCGGTTGGGCCAGGGGGGAGCTGGGCCGGCCTGGTAGGTCGTGGCCCAGTTGGGCCGGTGGCCTGCTGGGCCGGAGCCCCGGGGGTTTCTTTTCCTTTTTTTTGTTTGTTTTTCTCTTTTGTATTTTCTTTCTTTTATTTATTTTCTCTTATGTTTTAATTCAAGTTAAAATATTTATGCATTTTATAAAACTGTGTCCTCTACACCATAATTATCTATGTAATATTTAGTACAAACCGAAGATTTTTATTTTAATGTTTGAAAACTTTTATTGTTTGACTTAAATTCAAAATTTGAATTTGAATCAGTTTCAAACTAACGCGAGATTAGCAACAGTAATTGTGATGACGTGGCATCATTAACAGAGGTTTACTGTAGCTTAAGTATCCGGACGTCACAACATGGGAGGAATGATGCTTAGATCTGACAGTTGCACGTTGCGGGGGGGGGGGGGGGGGGGCAAGCTGGAGCATGGCATGGTGATTGGCAAGCGTTACTTTTCATCCATGAACAAGATCTAAAAAGCCTCCATTTTAGCATGTCTAGCATGTTCAATCTTGCCTCGTCTTCCTCGCTCACTCGACTAACTGCGTCTCATCCCGGACTTACCCTAGGTGGCCGGGGTTCATGTAGATTTTTCTGAATTTTGCAAAGAAAACGCACACCATGATTGAACGCTCTATTCCAGCCATCTGCTCTAACTGTGATGCCAACTCATATCTCGCCGCCTACAGTGGTACCGCTCCCAGTTGAGGAACCAACACATGTCGCTACCCGTAAAGCCGGTCCTCCCACCTTCAGAGCTGGCACTAGTCGCGGTTTTGGCTGGGGATAGCGCCCCCCGTGGAATGATGCCGTGGCTTGCACTCAACCGTAGGTTTTTGGAGGACTACCACATGGGAGAACACCGCCTGGCTACGTCCATGTGAACAGAAGTGTGACAGAGTTGCTTGGAAGCACCACGCAGCTGGTGGACAGAACCGAAGAGGAGGCCGACGGCATATAGAGCACCTACAATCTAACCTTGGCTTGAGCTACCAATATGTAATTGGAAGCCTCGTGAAAGCTAGTCGTCTTTAATACTAGCTTTTCCCTAGATAAACAAATATGGTTCATTATTTTCTTACTGTTATCTTATATGTTTGGATAGATCTCAAGGAAAACAAAACTATGTGAAGATAAGTTGAATATCATGTTTATGATTTAGTAGCAATCTCTAGTTTGTTTCATCTGCTATTACTTACTCTAATCTTTGATATGTTCGCCTTGATCTAAAAGGGAAAATAACATATGAGATAGATTGTGGTGTTCACATTTTATTTTGTTCTAAAGATAGTGGTGTTCAAATATATAATAACTTATTTTAATACATAGTTTGTGTCATCTATTACTTATGTTAATATGGTTGAATGTTAAAATTCGGATCCAGTTATGTTTAATCCCGTTTTTTCATAAGATGGGTTCCATGTGAAAAACCACTTGGTGCACGTGCTCTAGTGAGCACTATATTTTGAATAGTGTCAAAATCTTATTTTGAAGGTTCAAAAAATCAGAGAAAAATTATATATGTAACATTTTGTCATTTTGTGTAGCTCACATGTTTACTTATTTCATCACCAAATTGTACACATATGTAACATACATCCATATGACCATGCAGAATTTCTTTTGGAAGAAAAAAATAACTAAAAATGTGATTTTCAAACTATCTCTATACTACCTAAAAGAACCGTAAGGTTCGGTTTCCCCTCTTACGTCCATTAGTTTCGTTCGACCTCCCACCCCGCTTCGTCTGGCTGCACCTCGTACTCCGGTTTTGCGGTTGATTGATCCTCTCGATAGGTCAAAAAACCAGCACATGTAAACCACCGGTAAAACCAACCCGCAATTAAGGGGACACGAGAGGTGGGGCGCAGTTGTACCCACCCGATTCAGCCGCCCCAATGGCGAGGGGCCAGATCGGGAAAGACTACGACCGCCGCCGGAAGCATGGCGCACCATAGCCAGACCCTCGAGATCGAACCCTCTGGGATGTTGATTAGCACGGCGCGCGGCCATCCTACCCGTGCCTGATCCAACAATGTTGTACGCTAACCACCAGCCACACCAGGAAATTGCTCCACCTCCAGGCGATCCGGCAGATCGTGTGGGCCGAAGGGCTGCGCTGTCATGTTCTTCCACAGTACGTATGTGTAGGATGAGCACGCTGGCAGAACATGCACGCATGCAGGAGGGACTCACGCATGCAGGTTTTAAGTGCAGAGACGAAGGACGGTTCCAGGGATTCGAAGGCCTCGGACTGTGATGAACTGCGCCTTCGTGGCTATGCTCAGCTTGGATTAATTGATCAGTTTGGCTATTAAACTGCTGGCTAGAGTAAGTACTAATAGGCTCGATCGATCGGTGCCCATCTACACGCTACCAAGAAGACGTGAGAGCTTAATTGGCATGTGCGTGCGTGCTAGCAAGGCTTAGATCTAAGCATCTCACAATTTTTTATAGACGTCTAGAAGTTGTTCAACCAAATGCCTAACAATTTTTCCATGACCAACGTCGATTCCTCGTAACACTTATTTTAATTTTCTTGTGATTTTGCCAATATTTTCTCATTAGTTCTTGTTTGCTTTTAGGTATTTATGTGATTGATGAGAACATGGAGCGGCAAAAGGGAGGAGAGAGAGGAGCTACCTTGTGGCGAGATAAGTCGAAGATGAAGTGGAACGAGGTAGAATAAGCATGCACTCTACAACCTTATCAGGCATACTATTTGAGAAAAGTCACATTGCATAATCAGGAAACGATTTACAAAAAGAAAGTACTCGAGGGATTGCACGTTGCTTTAGGACTCCACACAAATCATGTTGATAATTTTTAAATATACGCTTTATGATTAGATGATCATGATTTGTGAGTGAGTTAAAGTTTGGTCGTGCATAACAACAAAGTTATCTAATGGAGGAATCGTCATACAACATTTAAGGATTTGCCTACGCATATCCTAGGAATAGATATTTAGTTATTTTCTACACATGTTTCATATTTTAGTATCTTATGAGTTCCATCATATATAATTTTATCTACAATTTATAAGTACAATTTCTCTTTTATTTCACGGGCACTTACACGTGCCAAAGTATATGTTTGATAACATTCACATTGTATCAATGGAATTTTTATGCTCCCGCTGCAACGCACGGGCAATTACCTAGTTCAAAATAAAGTGCTTCAATGCATCCATGCTCGAAAAAACAACTTTAGGCTATCGCGAGTTCACACTATGATAAGAAGATTAAACAAACAAAAGATTGCTACTATGAGTCTTAAACATCAATTCACCTTATGGGCACATAGTTGTGTTTCCCTGATAGATCTATCCAAAGAGCTAGGATAGCAGCATGAAAAGCATCGATCAGGTTTTATTGAGGCAAGACGAGCTATGGCGAGGCTTCAACGTATTGATCGGTGGCCCAAGCACTCAAGCCAAGGTGAGGTCCATGGTCATACGCACGATAGGGTTTGCCGTCCCGGCTAGGGTCCCTGGTGTGCCACAATATGTGTAGAGCAAGGGAGCGGGCCATTGCACACTGTGTGCTGCAATGTGGGCACACGTGCGGTACTAGGGGAATCGGTGGTAGCCGTGGCGGCAGCCCTCCTTTTGGTGCGCCACCGTTCCGGTTCCATTCCGTCTGGTGGATTTGAGTGAAGAGGGGGTTGACGACGAGAGGGTTGGCCAAAATGGGTTGGGCATGGTTACACTTATAAAGGATGAGGCTGGAACTCCCGGACGGTCAAAACGACGTTGTGACGCGTCATCTAGATTACGAAACTTAGCACTTGTGCTTTTTGGTTAAAATATGTGTCACATCGGTACTAGCTTCCCGACCGTTTTACATCAAATGAACACCTGTCAAAGGAAAAATGATATGTTACCGCAAAGATAAAAAAAAACAATGATATATAGGAGCCAAAGCCATCAATTTTAAACTTCAATTTCTAAAATATTTCAGGTGCCCATTATTTTAGTTTTCATTTTAGTTTGGCCAGGTGACCAAATGTTTCTCCTAAATTTATTCCTAGCCCCGCTGCCTAAGAACGAAATTTTAATTGATCACACAAATCTGGCTATATCTATACCAACATTAGAAGACAAATAGGCATATCTAATTAATCTTGACTGTCAAACCATATAAATCCAATGACCTACTTTATTTCAATGGTGAGCACTCAATGTGTAATAAATGTTAGGTAATCTTGTCAGAGTCCTATAGTGATTATACGAGTACGTGTAGGTTTTCTAATTGTGATCAAGCTGCCGGTTGATTAGTTTAGGAAATATTGGTTTAGTCGGTTTGTACTTTCCTAGTACTAAGTTGGGTCCAGTTAGGACTTGTGCCTAGCTATCGAGCGTGTATATCAAGTAGTAGGCCGGCAGGATTAGCTTTCTTTCCTCCAGGAGAAGAAAGAAAGGTGATCTCGCCTCCAGCCGTCAGGACGCCTTCCTCCGGCGGCTCTTCTCCGCTGACGACCTCGGTCGTGGGTAGTGAGGGGGTCGGCGGATCCACGCGTGTGGATTATTTTAGGCGTTAGTTTTCTATAGGATTTTGGGTTGTTCATCGTCTTGGCTTCGGCGATGGCCATGGCGGCACCGAGTAATAAATCTTCATATCCTTTCCCAATGAGGCGATCTGTTTTTGGGGTGGATTTGGAAACCAGTATGTTTAAGTAAGGATGGTGCGGCGGCAGCGGCATCCTCGTGGTGGACCTGTGTTCTCGAGCTTCACCGTTGCGACGATGTTTGCTCCAGTGCCGGCGCGGAGCTTGGGAGGTAGTCCAGGAGCGGATGCAGATTGTGGTCTGCATCGGCGACATCTGGAAGATGGTGGATTGTGTGCTGGGTTCGTGGTTCGTGGCAGGCAGGTATGGTTCCCTCCTCCAACATCTTAGTTCGGCGGGGGTGCCAGATATGGAGTTCGATGGCGTGTCCGGGTTGTTGCCCTGGTCTGATTCGTTCAACGGTAATGGTTTCTCCTTTAATGGCGATCCACCTTGGAGGTCCACAAAGTTGTATATCAGCGATGGAGCCGTGTTGAGCTCGGGTGTGGAGGTGATCCGTCATTTTCTCCTTTGATGGCTGCTATGGTGGTGCCAGAGGCAGGTGACGGTTGTTGGTGTCAAGCTCAGAGGATTCTTCAGTCTTGTTTGTAATTTTACTTCTTGGCTGGTGTTCTTGTGTGCAAAGGCTAGCGTTCTGTTATCTTTTCAGTTTTGTCAGGTCCGTATGTACGTGACTTGTACTACGATCTTTATGATATAAATGAGAGATGTATTACCACCCAAAAAAATGGTATGTGTCCGTGTTGTATTTAGAAGTCTAAGTAGAGTCGGTTTTGCTAGCAGCAGGTCTAGGTTCAATATATATGCATGTGTACGGGCGTGAGATATGTAATATTGTGAGAGAAAACAGAAAATAAAGAGAAGATTGTGGGCGATTTTGTGGCAAAAAAAAATATTGTGCGTGTGTGTTCGTCGTGATTTGATGTAATCAATCTTGTGGGCGATCTCCAACAACTGATATCTAGAGCAAGGTTCAGGGTCGAGCGCTTGCCCCGGGGTGGCGACCTGCTAGCGCCTTGGGGCGGGCCATAAAGTCGCTGGATGGAGGAGCGATAAGGAGGATGGAGATCATTGACTGGAGCGGTGGTGCCATGGTGTGGTGCCGAAAAGTCGTCAAGATCGTCGTCCTAGGGAGTCGGATGTGTTAAGGAGTCGTGTGAGTTTGCACGGTCAGTCGTCATGGTCACATCTGTGAGTCGTCGTCGATCGTGTAAGTGCTCGTCTTGGTGATGTTTGTTGGAGAGGAAGCGGTGTGCACTGTGCTCCATGAGTCATGTTCATGTCTTCGTGGAGCGTCTTGGTTGCGCCAGTGTGGATTCGGCATGATGCCGAAGGCGGACGGTGGTAGGTGAAGCCATCGTAAAGTGTGCGACCAATAGAGAGTGGACTACTGCAAGCAAAGTACACTGAGTATGGTGCGGACCGAGTGCAAGATAGAGGTCAAGCAATAGCGGTGGCACAACATGACAGCAAAGGAGGGGTGCTGCATGTTTCCATGCGGGTTATACATGTACGGATGTGACAGATGAAGATCCAGCTCGGCGTGTAGTTGGACAGTGACCAGTTAAGTTGAACGATGTGAGGAGTGATGATGCGTCCAGTCTTACACGTTGCATGCGTAGATGCGACCGTGTGGGCTGGTAGTTCGGATCATGCGTAGAAGTTTGGATCATCAAGTCGTGGATCTCCAGCGAGTCAAGATGAGAAGGACCATGAGGAAGATGACAAGTCAAGATTAGGGGGAGAATGTTAAGTAATCTTGTTCCTACAATGATTATAGGAATACGTGTAGGTTTTCTAATTGTAATCGAGCTGCCGGTTGATTAGTTTAGGAAATCTTGGTTTAGTCGGTTTGTACTTTCCTAGTACTAAGTTGAGCCCGGTTAGCCTTGTAGCTATTGAGCGTGTGTATCAAGTAGTAGTCCGGCAGAATTAGTAGTGTCCTGGTAGTTTTCGTCCGTGTTGTATTTAGAAGTGTAGAGTAGGTTTTGCTAGCAGCAGGTCTAGGTTCGATCGGTGGGAGATGTTGATCGGGCAGGATCAGGATGTGATGGGAAGCAAGAGATCGATTCCAAATCCAAAAGTCAAGCAGGTCCGCGTGGGTACGCGTCATGAATCGGTTTTTTCTTCTGGACCGCAAAACCTTCCTCCTTTTAAATCTCATCGGCCAATGTTTATGGTTAACAGAAAATCAATGGATATAAATAGATGACGTATGAAAAACTACGAAAGCCTCCATCCTTTAATATTAGATAAAGATAAAAAATATATGAGAAATTCGTACAGAAAGAGCAAACATGTCATACAGTGCAGAAGACCAGGCCGCCGGGCCAGCCCTAGCAGTGCAGCGTGTTCCACATGCCACCACCGGCTCTTGCAGTACTACAAAAGCAGTAGCGCCTCCTGACCCGACCACAAACCCTACGAGCTGCGTCAATCCAAAACCCCTCTCTCCTTCCGTTTCACTTCGACCGGAGATCCATCGGCGATGGCGCCTGATCCCTTGCTCGTCCCCAAGCCAGATCCCAACGCTACGCCATATCCCATCGCTGCGCTCCCTGCCCCGCCGGCGGTCCCGCTCACCCCCGAACTCTGCGTCACGCTCAGCCGGGTGGCCGCTAGGTCCGACCCAGACGCCAACGCGGTGAAGATCCCTCTCACACCCGAGCTCCTCGCCATGCTGACCCACGAGCTCAAGCCCTACCCCGACGACCACTCTGACTTGGCACTCCGACGAGTACCCAACTCCGCAAATGTGGTACAGCAACTGCCAGCGGCTTTTTTTTTGCCGAGATTCTTGCTTCAAAGCTCGGAAAAGGATGTAGGACTTCACCAGAGCTTGACACATGAAGTTTTCCTGGGTGCCGCTCTCGGCAATTATCATCTGCCGAGTGCTATACTCGGCAAATATCATTTCAATTGTTTTGTTTACTTCAGTTTCTACAATCGCACATTCAACAAAAATACATATGTATGTGCATGTATGTATAGCAAAGAGCACCACATCATAGGCAATGCACATACGTGTGATAACAAACCATGTATATATATATTAAAAGAAGCAATTATGTCTGTGAACATCAATCATCGTTCATGTTTTATTATTCGACTCAGAACTATGCGAACACAAGGGCCGGTAAACAAACTAGAAACTGGTAAAAAATCTTTAAAAATAAATTGATCTTATCGGCGCTAGGTTTTATTTTCCATGTCATTGTTTTTGTGCGCTGGAGACAAAAAACAACGCTCCAGCAGACGCTGCAAAATAGAACGCGCACGAAAAAAATTAGCGCATGTGCTAAAAGCGCTATCCCGGGTTGCAAATTCTGGAGGCCGGATTGTGCGCACTGCAAAATCTCGGCTGCTGCAGGTGGGGCCACCGGATTGGGCACCGTGTTTTTGTGCATCTGGAAAACCTCATCATTGCTCCCGCGTGTAAAAAGACTATTTTGGCGCTGTAAAAGAAGTATACCACGCCGAGGCGAAGCGCGCGCGGCTTGTTCGAGATGCTCTTAGTTTTTTTTCGAGGGAAGACGGCTAGCTTTCCCGAGGCCTCATACAGATCAGTGGATCAAGCGAATGTCAGGTCCAAGGTGCTCGCCAAGTCGTCGCCCTCCTCTTCGGTGCCTTCGACGAGTAGTTGAGTTGTGCTGCTTGACGATTTGGACTGCTACAGAAAGTTTATCACCGCTGAGGGGTCCCCTCCATTCCGGATTTGCGGTACTCCTTCCAAAGCTCAGGATTGTTTGCAAGCCAATGCACTGTACGGGAGCCGCCATCACCAGCTGGAACCGCCACAAGTGCTGGCGGCACTGCAGCCGGGACTGCTGCGGCAGGTCTTCATGCCGCAACTGGGAGGAGCATGACGGACAAATGTGCTATAGGGTTTGCTGTCTTAGCAAGGGTCTGTGGCGCTACAGGAGGACCTGTGGGGGAGTGATGTGCCACGATATGTGGACAGCAAGGGTGTGGTCCGATGGGCATGGAGATGGCAGTGGTGGAAGCCCTCCATTTGGTCCACCATCGTTGGGTGGATTTGAGTAAAGAACGGAGGGGTTGCAAGAGCTGGCATGCTTGGGGACACTTTTCACTCGTCCTTTTTCAGTAAGAAACATGTCACATCGGCTGCAACAAAATTATGTGATTATCACTTTGAGTGAACTTATTATGAGAGAAAGTGTGATTAACATAAATTTTTGCATCAAGACACTAACATGTACTTTTACATGAACGCCATCAAAGAAACAAAGTTTCTCACATAGGAAGTGGATTTATCTAGAAAATGGTGCCCCCTCCCTTCACCTGCGGCTCAGTCCAGTCAGCTAGTTCATCTCCCTCGTCATCACCGTACCCCATCTCAAAACGCAGAAGCCCAATGCCACCATTCTCAGCAGGACCAGCGGACAGGAAATTGTCCAGTCTAGCTATGATGCGCGGAATCCAGCCTTCAACGCCATTCAACCTGGAAAGTAACACCACACAGTTCTCAATCATGTCGGCGATGCCGACCCAGGCGTCCTCCACGGTCGGCGCGAGAACGGCATTTTAGGTGGAGGCGACGACAGCGACGACGCTGGGATCTGACGGGAGGCGATGGAAGATATTTTGGAGCATGTCATTGGTGGCGTCGGGTTAGGCTGGTCGCCGCTGAGGAGCTGGTCATTCTCCATGGCTGCTAGCTCTGTAGGTCTAGAGCTTCAGGCTAGCTAGAGGAATGGAGCTCTTTCTTCAGGGCAGTGGGAATGGGGATCCCCCGGCGAGAAAGAAACGGCGGAAACGCAGTCGAGTTTTGACTTTGAGTCGAGTGGGAAAGGGATCAATCACCGCTCACCAGGTTTGTATGTGGTGTGCCTGCTAAGCAATCTTTTGTGTGTGTGGGCGCGCGCGCGTACAGGACGTCAGTTTTAGTGTTTATGTTTTGTGCGAACCATTTATCTTTTTTTCTCCAAAATGATAACATAAACTTATAAACTTGAAACTTTACAACTCAACAAAACAAAACAACTTTCATGTTTTACAGAAAATTCCAGTTTCTGATACACGGTAAATATCTAAACTAGCATTCTTACAATCAAGCTCTACAATTTGAAGTTCATATATAAAAGGGTGGTGGAAACTGAATACAGATGCTTCCTTTCTAATTAAAACGGGTGATACAACGGCTGGCTCCATCGTTAGAACACACCAGGGTGTGGTCGCTTTGGCTTGTGGTCAACGCGTGTAGGCATGTAAGGACCCGGAAGAAGCCGAATTATCAGCTGTTTTGTACGGGCTCTCTACCCTGAGTAAGTACTATAGGGGCCCGGTGTGCGTGGAATCAGACTGTGCAACAATCATCACAACCCTGAACAAAAGGGCGACAAACCACTCGGCGTTTTTTCCCCTAGTTTCAGATATCTGGCACCTCGGGGAGTTGTTCAAGGAGATGTCGTTCAGGGCCACAAGAAGATCCAGCAACAAGATGGCGCACGAGCTCGCTGCTCTTGCGAGGAAACAAGGAGACTACTTCAAATTGGGAGACGTTCCTCCTGAGCTGAAAAGTATCCTCCGGGAGGACTGTAATTGTTCTAATTCATTGTTCGTTGTATAAATTGTGGCTGGGTTGATCCTCAAAAAAAAAGGTTATCTCAAAACATTGTCCATCCAATCCGATATGTTGTTTAATTGTGACCCTTCAAATTGACTAGTAATCGTGTACGTGCATTAATGCATGTTAATATTAGCAATTGTATTGCATTACACATTAATGGTGTACCTGCAATATATTTTTGGATAGATCGCAGGGAAAACAGAACTATGTGACTATAAGTTGAATATCATGTTTAAGAATTAGTACCAATATCTAGTTTGTTTAATTTGGTATTTATTACTTTGATCTTGTTGTGTTTGTATTAATCTCAGAGGTAAAAAGAACATATGAGATAATTTGTAGTGTTCACATTTTATTTTATTTCTAAAGATAGTGGTGTTCACATATATGATAACTTCTTTCAGTACGCGGTTTCTGTAATCTATTACTTCCTTAAAATAGTTTGACGTTAAATTCGGATTCTATTATGTTTAATCTTATTTTCATAGGGTATATTCCATGTGAAAAAACACTTCGGTGCACATGCTCCGGTGAGTACTATATTTTAAGTAGTCTCAAAATGCTATTTTGAAGTTTAAAAAAAATCGATAAAAAATGTGTGTGTTCAATTTAATGTACATTACACATATGTAAAATTTATGTGATGAAATCAGTCACCATGTGAGCTACACAAAACTGACAAAATAAGATTTCGGAAGATCAATACTTTATGTACTGCTCACAAGTTAGAAATCACGGTTTTTGCCATGTTTGTGTAGCTCACATGCTCATAAATCCTCTGGACCCTCACTGCTGATCATAAATTCTCTGTGGGATCCTTGTATAGGAAATTGATAGCTGTTCGGATAAAATTCCCACAGAAATACTTATGGAAGATTAAAGTGCCTGCGAAACTGAAAGTGTTTTTATGGTTGATTAATAAAAAGAGCATCCTGACTAGAGATGTACTGCTTAAAAAAGGTTGGAAGGGTGAGAAAAGATGTGTTTTATGTGGGAAAGATGAATCAATTGATCATCTATTCTTTTCTTGCTCGTTGCTTCATTGCTGTGGAGTTTGGTCAGATGTGTGTGTGGTTTTAAAACTGTGCCATTTAGTGTGAAAGATTGTTTTGGAGACTGGATTAGAAAATTTAACAAAGATAATAAGAAACTGGTGCTGGTGGGGATTTCAGCCCTGCTTTGGTCAATTTGGAAAAGCAGAAATGCGATTATCTTTGAGAAAAAAAAGATAAATGATGCTTTATATGTTGTCAAGCTAATGTGCAGGTGGTTAATTGACTGGGCTATCTTGCAGATAAAGGAGTCGCCAAGAAAAACGTTGGAGCTGGGAGCAAGAGTGCTAGAACAGGCAGCAAATGAAGTGTTCACAGCCAAGCAAGGGTGGAGGATCAATGTTGCTAGATTGAAATGAAGAAAATCTCTTCTGCGGGGGGGTGAACCTGATGTTTGGTGTTCCTGTAGATGATCCCTGGCTCCTTGCTACTTTTGCTACTTTTGCTTCTGCGTTGATGTAATGGCTCTCAGGATAGTTTGAATTCGGTCTGGCGGTTAGTTATTTGATCCTTTGGAGTCCGGTTGGTTTCTTTCGTTTACTTTCGAACTCTTTGTAGAACTGTGTGGTTTTCAGTAATGAAAATCAGAAGGGGCAAGCCCTTCTTTGATCAAAAAAAATAAACATGAAAAATTGTTATTAGGAGTTTTATTGAAAATAAAAAATGTGATTTTAGAACTGTTCCGAATAATTTGCTTCAATGCCTGCGTGCTCCTAAAATTAGCATTTGGGGTTCCATGTCACGTGTATATATTGGATTTGTATTCCATGCATGCAAATTAAAAAGCCAAGTCGATCCTTGGAGGGACTTGGTATTTCATTTGCATACATGGAATACAAATTCGGCCCTTGAACTATTTTAAGAAAGTAATAGATGAGACAAAACATGTATATTAAAAGGAGCAATTATGTCTTTGAACAATCATCGTTCATTTTTTTCTTCATTCCTCTGGGATCTATGCACATGTATATTCCTCGGAGTAAGCAATACCAGAGTAACCAAACTAGAAATTGGTACGAAATCTTAAACATAAAATTCATCTTCATGGCACATGGTTTTGTTTCCCTGATCGATCTATCCAACGAATTAACAGTATGAAAAGCGGGTATTCAATTCGGTGTCCGGGCTTAGCTGCAGCATGGATCTTAATTTTTATGAAGGGAAGCACTAGTAGAAAACAGGGTACTTGTCCCGGTTCCAGAGGGCCTTTAGTCCCGGTTCTGCAACTGGGACAAAATGGTCGGGACTAAAGCCTCTCACTTTTAGTGCCGGTTGGGTTACGAACCGGAACCAAAGGAGCTCCACGTTGCCGCTGTGGGGCGCCCAGGCAGGGTGACCTTTAGTCTCGGTTGGTAACACCGATGATATGGCTAGCCGGCGAACTAGCAGCTCCGGAAGACAGCGAGGATCAAGAGCAGCAACAGTGGTCGGCGCCTGCAGTTGACCACTAATGGATCTAGGATGGGTTGGGTAGCACTATTTTTTTTGTTTCTATTTTACTCCTTTTACCGTGGTGCTCTCGGTAAACTACCTTGCCACGTAGCTACATTACCGTTAACTCTGTCCCGGCTGATCACTTTTTTTTCGATTAACATTATTTGAAACTCGGCAAAGGCTTTGCCGAATGTCCGACAAATGGATGTCGGCAAATTTCTGTACGGGCCCCGCCATCCCTAGGTGGAACCGCTACAAGTGATGGCGGCATTGCGGTTGGGACTGCTGCGGCCGGTCTTCGTGCCGCAGCTAGGAGGGCATGACGAACGGATGCGCTATAGGGTTTGGCGTCCCAGCAAGGGTCCGTGGCGCTACAGGCAGGGACCTGTCGGGGAGTGATGTGCCACGGCCCACGATATATGGACTGCAAGGGTGTGGTCCGATGGGCATGGAGGTGGCCTTGGTGGAAGCCCTCCATTTGGTCCACGGTTGTTCTGGTTCCAAGCCATCGGGAGTAATGAACGGAGGGGTTGCAAGAGCTGGCTTGATTGGGGACACTTATCACTCGCGCGACAAAATTGTGTGATTATCACTTTGAGTGAACTTATTATGAGAGAAAGTATGATTAACACAAATTTTGGCATCAAGACACTAGCATGTACTTTTACATGAACGACACCAAAGAAACAAAGTTTTTCATATAGAAAGTGGATTTCATCAAGAAAATGGTGTCCCCTTCCTTCACATGCGGCTCAATCCAGCCAGTTAGTTCATCTTCCTCCTCATCACCGTACCCCATCTCAAAACGCAGAACCCCAACACCACCATTCTCAGCAGGACCAGCGGACAGGAAATTGTTCAGTCTAGCTACGATACGCAGAATCCAGTCTTCAATGTAATTCAACCTGGAAATTAACACCACACAGTTCTCAATCACGCCGGCAATGCCGACCAGCGCATCCTCCACGGTCGACGCAAGAACGAAGTGGTCGCCGCGTAATTCATCTGGTATCTGTGTGAGTTGTAGAGTCGGCTTGTGCTAGAATGTAGGAAATATCGAGTGCCTTGGATTTGCGGGAAAGAGCATTAAACGATATTTTGTGTTGACTTTAAGTCTGTGGGGAGTCCATACATGACAGTCAAAAAACTGTGAGGGAGTGTCCACCATATACGAGAGAAGAAGAATGTCGACTGTTGTCGTGGGGGTCGCTCTTCCTCTTCTTTCTCGTGATAGACCTTTTGGTACTGCACGGGAAGGAAGAGAAGAGCGACCATCACCAACGGTCGCAAATGTCAGAGATGAAGAATCCCGACTGCTGTCGTGGGGGTCGCTTCTCCTTCGTTCCCATGTGATAGACAATTTGGTGTAATGCACTCGGTCGAATATATCAGAGAGGGAGTGTCCACCATATACACCACGTGAGATGAGAGTTTTCAAGGAAGACTCGAAGACCGAAAGTCAACCCGTGATGAATATTCAGAAGTTTAATCTTTGAATTATGAACACAGTAGATGTCTGATGAGGATAGGATCCCGGAGTGCCATTACTCCTACGATGACAGGGGTTTGTGCGGCAGGTTTCCTCACCTGCAAAATGATAGCTTTTTCACCGTGAAGCTAGACAAGACCTTTGATGTTTGTACGGTACGCAACGACAAGCATTTCATCGTAATTAATGTCATCACCTGTTCTTCTTTTGTTCAACGTGTAATTTCTTGAAAAAAAATTCAATTCGATTAGTACATCCCTTGCCATTAAGACCATATGTATTGCAGAAGCTCAGTTTCAAAGACTTTGAGAATATGGAGACGAGGAGGGCTCACTTAATAACTAAACATGGTTATGCGTTTCGGGTTAAGCTGTACAATGCGGTCAATCACTCCCATTTCGGTTGCTCTAATTGGGAAGCTCTCTGCAAGGCATATGGAATTGACGAGGGTATGCAAATAACATTTAATATTCGCCCCGAAGATGATGATGATGATAATATCGACATATGGGTGGATGTGGATATGCCTCGAGTTTTCCCTAAATGTGAGTTTGTCAAACTAATTTGTTAAGTTAAGTAATTTATATTGTTAATTTAAAAATAGTTGGTGTTCATCAGTACTAAACATCTTGATTTATAATTGTCAGCTTATTTCTTATCTTCCAAAAATACTCGGAAGGCTGTAGACAGGACATACTGTAGCTATGACTCCGAGCTTAATTGTGAGGAGAAAGGATATCTTGTCTCATTCATAGATGATGTTGAGGCCTTTAAAACCAATCACTCTATCCTCCCAAATTTTACTGGATACGTGCCACATACTAGTCCATAAATTGCATGATGGTAACTTTAATGCCAAAAACTTGGTAAGATTTTGTTAATGATGGTAATTTTATTGCATATATTCTTCTTAAGTATATATACTACATTGCTAACTATATATGTTACTATTAGTTTTTCAACAGAGGCTCCCGAAGGATGTTGTGCCTTGCATGCTATTTACCGAAGGTTATATGCATATGGTTAGCTTACGACCAACTCCTTCGAAGGCTTACCATACTACATACTCGATTTCTTCAAATGATGGAAGGCTCAAAATCAATGAATGGAGCAACGTGATGAATGCGCACACGCAACTAATTGGATACAACATGATGTGCGCAAGCCACAAGTTGGAGATAGGTTTATCTCCATTCTCCGTTATGGAGATGGACCGGTTTATCTCTTTTATGGTATTTTACCTAGGAGAGAGGAGTAGGTCCTAGGTATTAAGAACAATTAGTTAATGTTTATTATGACTATGATCATGATGAGAAGTTATTATGTGCTACAATGTGTTAGAGTTGATGATGAGGAGGAGGAGTTGTGATTATGACTAGTGACCAAGTTGTTATATGATGTCTCATGGACGAAAATGATGATCATTAGGAGTTGTTATATGACAATGATGTATTATGATGATAAGTTGTTAATGATATGATGATGATGATGATGAGTTATTATATCATTGAGTGAAAGAGCCGCAGATTAGTTTCAAGTGGATGGATCCTAAGTGACCAAGTCATGGAAATCTCCATGACTTGGTCACTTACGATCCATCCACTTGAAACTAATCCAATTTCCATGACTTGGTCACTTAGGATCCGTCCACTTGAAACAAATCCACAGTTCTTTCACCCGTAATAACTCATTACGAAGTAAAAAACAAACTCTAAATTGCTATTGTATGAAAACTTGTATAATAAAGTATGAATATGACATAAAATAAAATAAAATAAAATATGTAATAATAGTAGTAGCGCGGGCAGAGAGGCATGGTGATAGTAACTACCAGTAGCGCTACTACTAAGTAGGTATAGCAGTAGCGTGGATAAACCAACGCTCTTGCTATCCTTGAGCTGCAGCGCCGTAGCTGTAGCGCGGTCTCCCGCGCTACTGCTAGCCCAAAAACCAGGGCTACTGTTGGGTTTTTCTCTAGTAGTGTTAGTAGCGCTCAAGCTTCCATGCACGCCTCTGGCCTACATCATAGTAGTGGTGTTCACTATACTTGCCACTGGTCTACATCTTATTATAGGTGAACGGTCCACACGCGTCTGTAGTTCAGTTACTGGGATTGTTCGACCTCCGCACCGCTAGTAACAACTAGCCAGCGGCGTATGAGCTGGACACCGCTAGTTAAGCACGCTGCTAACTAGGGAGTCCAACACTGGTATAAATCCAAGCACACGTGCGAAAAAAAATATGAAGGAAAAAATTATAGATCATTTCGTATACATTCCCTTCGAGATATGTCCGAACAATAAGGATCATAGTAAGAAAGTAGATTAAACAAACTAAATATGCATGAAACATAAACATGATTCTCATCATATCTTTTCATAGTTTCTTCCCCTGAGATCTAACCGAACACGTGAACAACAAAGAGATCACTGTAATAAATGCTACCATGAAACTTAAATGCAGTTGATACTTATTGTATCTCCACCTAGTTTTACTTTGATGTGGATCAAATAAAACTATAGGTTGCATTGTGTACCCTCCACAGATAAGAGCCTCAAGGTCGGCTCCAGATTGTGATCACCTAACATCTGTGTTTTAGAAGATTCCCTTTGATGTGAATTTTTTTTTGTAACGGCAAACACCTACGGCGCGTTTGGTTGGGACACTGGTAACGTATTCGGTGTTGTAATGAGAATACGATGTATTAGATCGGGGTTTGAGCGATTACACGATGTGTTTGGTTCAAGCAAAGGAAGAGAAAATCGTAGCCTAGAGCCGCCAGCCTTGTAGAAGACGCTGGATGACGGTTGACGGGTGGCTGCCGGCGATGGCTTGTAACCAGAAAATGGAGAACGATCTTCTCATGGCGGCTGCTGCTAACAGTGGCGAAGGGAAATCGGCGCGGCGGCGCAGCTGCATGACGACAACAGCGGGAGATCGGCGGCGCTGCTGGTCACGGCGGACGAAGATCCCCGCGCCGCTGCTCGCGGTTAAGGGAGATCGTCGGCGTCGTCGCCCATGGCGGGGAAGGGAGGGGCCGGCCGCCGGCATTCTTGCCGACGGAGGCGAAGGAAGATCTCCGGCGCTGCTGAATGCTGCTCGTGGTGAAGAAAGTATCCGGCGAGTGGAGAATAGAGAGAGGGGATCGATACCGGGCGAGAGGTGTTTTCGATAACAATGCGTATGGGCTGTTTTTGATTCTGCGAAGAGCCGTTTCCGATTACACGGGATCTGAAACCGGCCCGACTCAAACAAACACAGGTAACATAATCAGCAGATGGGAAAAAAATCGCCAACCAAACGCGTCGCTAACATCTATGTTTTAGGCCCTTTTTGAATAAGAAGATTCATGGAGAGTGAGTAGTGCAATACTGCAATACAAAGAAAAAAAATCCATATAATTGTTGTTTGAATCATATATGATTAATTGCATTGAAGGAATTTTAGTGGAAGAAATCAAATGTGAGCTCCAGTCTGGTGTCTAAAATTTCATCTAGGAGTTCCAATTATACACATTATCCCTTTATCTCACCCTCTATTTCTAATCAAAAAAAAAAACTCATCATAACGTTCCCATTTTTCTGCGCATGAGGCCATGGATTTTAAGAAATTCTTGTTGTTTTATTTTATATGAGACTTAGCAAGTCATGGCATTTCAATCCTATGTTACTAATCATTTTGTATTTAATCTCTCTTGTAGGAGTACTAGCATATAACGAATGTGAGTGTCATCTTGCACATTTGGGCAACAATTTGAATCTATTCTTTGTCCTTCAGCCTTGATGTCTTCTGGGAATAAAGGACCTACGTATGGATTTCATAAGGCAAGATCTTGCATGAAATTTCACTATGTTGCTCTTTAGATTTTAGGATAGGTTATATTTGTAAAATCCTAATATGAATTTTGTTTCTCCATTTTGGGGATCCCTTACCCAAACATTTGCTCAAACCTCGTGTTTTTATATTGTTTTATGGCTTGCTTGGGACTACTCCGCTTCACTAAAATCAATTTCACTCCACCAAATCCACTTTGGAACAGCTTCATACAAAAGTCATAGCACTATCAAAGAGAATGTTTGGCTTCCATGTAGCTCCAGCTTCAAGAACAAGAAATTTGATGGAAAGGATCTATTTAATTGGATGATGGGGGAGAAACGAAGGAGTATCCACTTACTCGTGGCAGTGGTGGGTAATTTCCTCCCAACTCAGCACCCCCTCAAGAGCTTCATAAAAAACCGAGAGTTAGTACCCCAGATTTTAATTTTTTTTTAAGCGGCATATCATGAAGCTACCCCGTTTGGCTTGTGTTTTTTGGAGCGGAGCTAGATTTTAAGGAGCAGAGCATGTCAACTTCTTTGTTTCTAATCAAGAAATAAAATCCTGCAAGATAATTTAGCCTATATTAACAAACATGGTTGCTTCTTTTTCTGCCGCTTCAATAATATATATACTAATAATAATATAATGAGTAGATAGCAGAGCTAATTTAATACTTCATATTAACACTAAGTACCGAGTTTTTACAACCAAGGTCATCTGATAAACTAGTGTCACCCGCTAATATCATACAACAGAATGGGTGACAATTCTGTTCCAATTATCTTGCACTCTCCTAGCAGTTGATGCCACACATTTGGATATCTGGCCCAGTGACTCTTGTTGTGAACGGGTCAATGCGAACCCACAGCAAGGAGAAAATGGATGCAAGAAGGATGGCCCAGACGACAACGATGGTCGGCGTGCGGTTCTGCCGTCCCATGAGCCCCTTGAGGAATGGGTACAAGTGGATAATCACCCAGAAGGCAAAGAAGAGCTTCCCGAAAAGTGGGCCCCATGACTGATAGCCGCTGTTGATCGCGTAGGAGGTACCAGCCACAACTCCGACAAGGTTGATGATCAAGATAGTTGTTGGTGGGATCAGAAGAGTCGTCCACTTGAACATGTAGAGCTCGGCAAAATCATTATCTTCATCGGATGCTTTTGAAGTGACAGTGAAGCTGGTGTCGATACCAGCAAGTACCTTCAGAAGACCTTGGAAGACAGCAAATAGATGTGCAGAAATGCCTCCGATGACCCAGAACTGTTCATTCCTCCACCACTCGTCGATGCCAACACCACTCCACCTCATCTCAAGGATACCAGTGGCGAAGATTGAAATAAAGAGAGAGATAAACCATATACTGGCAATGTTGCTAATCTGCATTTCAATATGTAGTCAGTATAAATATTTTCGCAGTTTTGTACACGCAAGAGCAAAGACTGAGCCGGGTTTTACCTGTGGGATGATAAACTTTCCCGTGAGAAGACAAACAGCTGGTAATATGCAGTATATGAGGAGTGGTATTGATGTGAGTGGATAGATAGTGGTGTTGATGTAAGCAAATCTCTCCAGGAATTTAAGCCGTCCGCCATAGCCATACCATATGGGACAATGCCTACTGAAAAGAATTTCCACCGAACCAAGCGCCCACCGAAGCACTTGGTTCAGACGATCCGAAAGGTTGATGGGGGCAGACCCCTTGAAAGCTGGTCGCTTAGGCATGCAGTAGATTGACCGCCAGCCGCGTGCATGCATCTTGAACCCGGTAAGAATATCTTCTGTAACAGAACCATAGATCCAACCAATCTGCAAAACACAACAGGAAGATTACAGATACGAAGCAAAAAAACAGGTTTGAAGCCAACAATAAATAGATCATCTCAGAGGTATGACCACAAAGAACATTCATGAATTTAGATTTAGTTTCTTCTAACGAGCTCACATGTGAAACCTTTAGTTCTGTAAACCAGAACAAGAAACTTGACTTGATCATCAAAAAAAAAAATTGGAACACCAGTTGATATAAGAAAAATGCTGGTATTATAGAGTGTACAACTTAATTACCTCCCTTCCCCAATCACTTCTGTCCTCATAACCACAGCTGATGACATGGATTGCTTCTTTCAGAAGAGACTCTGGAGTTGCAGACTGGGGAACACCACCGTACTCCATTAGAGTGGAGGCTACGAAAACACTGGACTGGCCAAATCTCTTCTCCAGGCTCATTTGAGACATAAGAAGTGATTTCTCGTCGTCAAATCCAGAACCTATTATACGAATAGCATTCAGGTAAGAAAGAAATGTAGCCCTGTCCTACCTACCCTAGTCAAAAAAAATGCTACGCTGCCTAGCAACTACAGACAAAACAAACTGAGCAACGGTTATTATAGAGCCCAAAGATACCTTCAATACCCTCCTCTATATCTTCAAGATTGAACACTGGCACAGAACCGTCCGCATGCTTATCTGACTTCTTACTTCCTGTGCTTTTCGATTTTGAGGTTCTACCCCCACAAAGCTTAGAGAATAAACCTGACTCCTTGCTCTTCATCGGGGGTTCATAACCATATAAAGCTGTTCTGTTGAACACGCAACCAGTCCCCACATAAACTGGTCCTTGGATGCCATCAAGACCCCTCAAGTTAATCTGCAGCAAACAGATACAGGTAAGTTACAGATCATTGTCAAACAAATTTTAAGAAAAAGCTCATCCAGCAACAATATTAACAACAGTGGTGCATTAAAACTACTTGGTGCCAGTGAGATAAGAAAGTGATAAGCACAAGAACTTACATCAAAAAATACAGTGTTCCTGTTTGCATATCTATCATTCGTATCAATTCCATCGAACCTCTGAGGAAACTGGACATAACAGATTTTCCTCCCTAGGTTAGGGTCCATAAGAAAGCACATAGCCTCTCTTAGAGCGCTGCTATTGTTGATGTAGTGATCACAATCAAGATTCAACATGTACTGCCCATTAGTAAGGACAGCTGATACACGAACCTGCAGAAAGCATTCCACTTCCATTACACCCAGGTAATCAAAGTATATAAGGCAACTTACGACTTCAGTGTTTAACTACTCACAAGGGCATTCATGGCACCAGCTTTCTTGTGGTGCTGGAATCCAGCACGTTTCTCACGAGACACATAAACCAAACGAGGAAGCTCATTGCCGTCACTATCAAGGCCTCCACTATGACCAAGGAAAACCTGAACATGACCAGAAACTTAAGTTAGAAAATGGTTACTGTAATAAACAGTCCTGCTGGCAGATCCAGCTCTTAATCAAGTAACCTTTGCTAGAACATGAGTCTGACCCGAAGCATTCCAGGATGGTCCCTAGTATTGTTCCCAGGCCAAGGTGTGCCATCTTGCATGATCCATCCTTCCTCAGGAACTTTCTCGGCCTTGGCTACCAGGCTATTGACGCGAACTTTGAACTCTTCATATTCTCTCTGTGGAGTTTAATAGAAATTAATGTCCTCAAACAGAAACTGGAACAACCAACAAATATACACTAATAAACTAAAATCTACCTTCATGGCTCGACGATCTTTAATGAATGAAGTCTGAACTTTGTCTTTCAAGAAATCAATTTTCTGAGCAAAGTACCACTCTGGTGCTCTGGGTTCTATGTTATACTTTTTACAAAACGGTACCCATTTTCTAGCGAACTCTGAAGTCTCAGCAAGTGCATCAAAGGTAAGCATCGCAGCTCCATCATCAGATACATAGCAAGATACTTTGTCAACAGGGTAGTCCACAGCAAGGATAGAAAGCACAGTATTTGCAGTGACAAGAGGAGGCTCCTTCATAGGATCCACAGTACTGACAAAAATGTCAACAGGAGCCAGCTGAGACAACTCACCATCCCGGTCATACCTGATAGTGCAAGTGATATACTGTCAGTACTATCTCAGTATAAACATTTTTATTAGCACTACATATTGCACATCACCTTAAAGCCAGCCTATCAAGGTAAGTTTCACGATTGACTGGAGACCACTTGGGGAACTGATCCAAAATCCAGGAAAAAGCAAACCAAATCTCACATATCACGGACAGCAGCCAAAGTGGATATGCATTACGGACAGGGTTTGTGATACGGTAGTGCAGGAAGATGCAGAGGACAATCAATCGTAGCACAATGACCATCCTGTAGGGATTTATTCTGGATGAAGGAATTGGCACTTTTCTAGACAGAGGCTGGCGAGTTTCATCATTCCTGCAATTCATATGGCCCAAGACAAAAGTTATTGCTGCAAGTCATATACAAAAACTAGTATTTACAGTTTCGGCAAGACATGTATACCCATTTAGAATATGATCTAGCAATCTCAGTTCAAATGCAGGGTTAATACCAGAAGGTATTCAAATATAAAAGAAACCCACCCAAGCTTACCTCACATAGATGTAAATTAGTCGGATAGAGCGAACAACACGAAGATGAATAATGGTGTGCAAGAGAAATTATAACTCACAGTAAGGGGTCTTCCATGCCATAGTCAGTGCATGCATCGATATCACCATTTCCACGGCCTTCAGAAGGAGCGATGCTTGTTCCATTAGTCATGGGAATTGCACCCTTGTCTTTCATTTTCCAGCCATCAACTCTCTCTTTCCACGCAACATTGCCAAGGCTGCCAGAGAACTCCCTTGATGGATTTGCTGGAAATATTCAGAAGCATAAAACAACTACTACATATTCACAGTAGGATGCAAGTACAACAAAGTACACACAAGTCATAAATGGTACATATATACATATGAGAATGGTACATATATACATACAAGAATGGTTCACATAGGCAAATGGATGTCCGCGCTTGCCAACATTTCCAGCAGGGGACAACATATGATCGGGGGAAGCTCCAGAAATCTCTCCTGAGACCTGTGCAGACATAGACGAAACCAAATGTCAGTTCCATATTCCCAAATACTGTTGTCACAATCAAAACAGGTTGCAATGTTGACAACCTGGCTATGAGAGAAGCGCGGGATGTATCCATGAGGGATTTCTCCGCTGTCATACTTGTGAAGCCCGATCTCACCGCTGCCAAACTTAGTGAGGCCAATATCATCACTGGCTCCCGAGTTCCTGCGCCAGGTGAGCATCTTCTCAGGAACCTTGTTTTTCTGATCCTGGTTGGCAGAAGCTGGGTAGTTGAAGTCACTGGCATCGTCCTCGCTTTCATCCCCACGTGCTGGTGGGCTGCCTGAACACAGCGCAAGATTCACAGGTTGAATTCTCAGCTGCTCCAGCCTTTGGATGCTGCTAGTATTTTTTTAATCGGAATCGCAGTGAAGAGGGGGGGTGAGTTAGCAGCAGCGAGCGTACCCTTGTGGCGCTTGTACTTGGTCTTGCACTGCGGGCAGGCCTGGGTGCCCTCCTTGCGCTCGTACTCGTAGCAGGGCCGGCAGACGGGGAAGGCGCAGACGTCGCAGGCGGCGAAGAGCTCGCCGTCCGCCGCCGCGCCCACGCCGTCGCCGCAGATCTGGCACACCCGCCCGCCGCCATGCCTCCCCGTTCCCGATTTCTGCGCACACGCACGCACCAGAAAATAAAAGGACGGGGCAGCAGAGTGAGACCAATCGCCGGATTATCCATCCACGCGCACAGAAAACCCCAACGAAACCCCCTAAAAAACGCCACTCACCGCCGCGTCGCCGCCGCCGCCGGCCATGGCGCCCGCGCCGCGAGCTCACCCCCCCCAATCCGAGCCGCACCCCGCGCCGAACGGACCGACTCACAGGCCACTCGCCGCGCCCCGCAGCCCTTCTCCGAGGCCCCCGATCAGCAGGCAGACCGGCCGCGAACCCCCCTCAGCCCAGCCGGGTCCCCCCAAATCGCCCCCTGATCCCCCCGCGGCACCAGCGCCACAGGAGCGGCGGGACGGTGGAGTCCAGCTCACGCGGATTGAGGGGACCAGGAGGAGGAGGAAGCGAGGGCGACGGCGATGGCGTGGGCGAGGAGGCGGAGCGCGTGAGCCCGCCCGTCCGCGCACTAGTACTGGTGCTGGCGCCGTTGTCGCTTGCGCGGCGGGGTTTAGCCATTTCTGGGGAGCTCCCCTAATGCGCCGCTTAATTGCCATCGGATTTGGTGGCGAGTTCGCGGGTTGCGGCGCGGAGATGATGCGAGGAATTGAGGATGATCGGCTGGGTGGGTGGGCCCGCGGAGCAGTGGGCGTGGACCGGACCGCGGTCGTCGCGTAAACAACGGCAGGAAGCGTGACCGGAATGCGGGTGCGGGGCGTGGGGCCGGGTGACCGTGTCAGTGCTCGCGCCAAGGGGTAGAGACGGGACGACAGCTGGCGATGATCGCGCTCGCACTCGCAGAAGCCAGGAGGGAAGAGAGACTTGTTGGCTCTTGCTGCTGCTAGCTGCGCTTGAGCTGTCGAGCAGAGGAGAGGCCAGCGTGAGCTCGAGCATCATTCCACCTTTTATTCAAGAAGAAATGGAGTACAGTGTAATTAGAAAATCCATTTACTTATACAAGGCCACTATAGACCATCAACAATAATCGAGGAAAGAATTAATGATATTTCCTCATACTAGTAACATGTTTAATACTTTCATGCATGCCATCATAACGACACTAGCTACTTCCTCCACTCAGTTTCCTTGCATGTATGTGTGCGTATTAATGATTTCAGTAAATGAAAAAAGATTGACTTGCAAAGTATGCATTAAATTTTATCTTGGTACATGTAATATGAGTTTATGGCCTTGTATATAAGAATGAGGGAGTAATATTTTTACGATGCTCAATCCACGATATTTCTTTGCCAATTTTGAAGATTTGGGTGGATCCATTTCGAGAAGAGTTTGTAAAGGGATAGTCACAACGGCCTTTCCCCATCCCCGCGCGGCGACCGGCAGAAACCAAGCCAGCCGCCGCCGGTCACCCGCCTCCCCTCCTTCCTCCCCGCCGCCGCCACGGGACTCATCCAGGCAAAGCCCAATCGGATCCGGCGATGGTGGGGCCTTCTTCGTTCTCTCGCGAGTGAAGGCCGGCGTGGCGGTTCCTCCTCTGGTCGGGGCACGGCACGGACGCCCTGTGGTGCAGCAATGCGGCGAGCTGGTGTTGGAGGGCGCCAATGTGCTTGCCTTGCTTCAGGCGACGTCGGTGAGGCTGGAGGCGCGTGCGGGGGATGCTTAGCCGGCAGGGGCTTCGCCCAGATCTGGCCAGTGGCTGCCTCACGCGGAAAGGGCCGTGGGTGGCGCGGGTCAGCCGTTGTTGCTCCTACTCGGTGCGGTGGTGACCTGGACATGGTGGTTGCTCCGGTGCTTGTCGGGTGGCTCAGTCCGGTGGATTTGGGTGGCTGCACGCGGCCTGGGGCAGGGGTGCACCGGCCGGTGAGGCGGCCGCTGCGGCTTGGCGATGGTTGTTGCTCGACGGCGGGTGCGGGTGGTGGCAGTCCATCCCTTCTCCTAGGTTCGGGCAAGCGGCTGATACGTCTCCGTCGTATCTATAATTTTTGATTGTTCCATGCAAATATTCTACAACTTTTACATACTTTTGGCAATTTTTTATATTATTTTTGGGACTAACATATTGATCCAGTGCCCAGTGCCAGTTCCTGTTTGTTGCATGTTTTTTGTTTCGCAGAAAAACCATATCAAACGGAATCCAAACGGGATAAAAATTTACGAAGATTTTTTTTGGAATATTTATGAATTTTGGGAAGAAGAATCAACACGAGACGATGCCCGAGGGGGCCACGAGGCAGGGGCGCGCCCCTGACCCTCATGGACACCCCGTAAGGTGGTTGGTGCCCTTCTTTCGTCGCAAGAAAGCTAATATCCGGATAGAGATCGTGTTAAAATTTCAGCCCAATCGGAGTTACGGATCTCCGAAAATATAAGAAACGGTGAAAGGCCAGAATCTAGAACGTAGAAACAGAGAGAGACAGAGAGACATCCAATCTCGGAGGGGCTCTCGCCCCTCCCAAGCAATGGAGGCCATGGATCAGAGGGGAAACCCTTCTCCCATCTAGGGAGAAGGTCAAGGAAGAAGAAGAAGGGGGGGGGCTCTCTCCCCCTTGCTTCCGGTGGCGCCAGAACGCCGTCGGGGCCATCATCATCACCGCGATCTACACCAACAACTTCACCGCCCTTATCACCAACTCTTCCCCCCTCTATGCAGCGGTGTAACCCCTCTTTTACCCGCTGTAATCTCTACTTAAACATGGTCCTCAACGCTATATATTATTTTCCAATGATGTATGGCTATCCTATGATGTTTGAGTAGATCCGTTTTGTCCTATGGGTTAATTGATGATCGTGATTTGTTTGAGTTGCATGTTTTATTATTGGTGCTGTCCTATGGTGCTCTCCGTGACATGCAAGCATGAGGGATTCCCGCTGTAGGGTGTTGCAATACGTTCATGATTCGCTTATAGTGGATTGCTTGAGTGACAGGTGGAGGGGTGAAGCGGTTGGGCCCACAGGGCAGTGGCGGAGGCAGGAAGACCGCGCGTGGTCGTGGTCGTGGTCGTCGCGTAAACAACGGCGGGAAGCGTGACGGGGGAATTTGGGTGCGGGGTGTGGGGCCGGGTGGCAGTGCGGGCGAGAGGTAGAGACGACAGCTGGTGATGATCGGGTCGCACTTGCAGGTGGGAGGAGAGACTTGTTGGCTCTTGCTACTAGCTGCACTTGAGTTGTCGAGCAGCGGAGAGACCGGTGTGAAATTACACCTTTTATTCGAGAAAGGGGTACAATGTCAATGTAATTTCGAAAGTACATACATAATATTTATGCGATGCTTAATCCACGATATTTCTATGCCAAATTTGGAGATTTTGGGTCTCCTATGCGCTAGACGTTGGTCGTGAGCTTGCATTGCAGCGTGCGTGTGGATCCATTTCGAGCAGAGTTTGTAAAAGGGCTGAGACATGGTGGTTGGGTGAAGTCCTCGTGAACTTGGCTCAAGGAGAAGGTGGGATCTTAGGGCGCATTTGGTAGCCAACATACAGTCCAATCACGCCCACTGGATGTAGCTTTTTTTTGTGTTGAGTTGTTTGTCTATATGCAAACAAATTCGTGCCACGCCGTTGACCGTTTGAAGTTTACTTCGACGAGCAGCTTCACCTCGTTATGTGACACAATTTTCGTGCTGTGGTTTTTTTCCTATTGTGCTATAGCTAATCCGTCGTCATCGTCCACAGCCTCCTCCATCATCCTCTTCTGCAGTGTCGCCATGGACTCCATGAGCCCTTTGCAGTTGTTGTTGTCATCTGTGCCGTCGTCGGACAAGCACGGGGACCCCGTGATGGCGGCGGCTGCGAGGATGAGCAGGAGGAGGGAGTTGGCACTGTGCAGCAAACGGAAGCCGTTGAAGCCGTTCAGCCTGGCGTCAATGACACACCGCTCATCCAGCTGCAGGGACAGCAGCACGATCCTTGACTTGGACAGCGCCCGGTTCTCCTCCTCGGCTGCCATAGAGTTCATGTACTCGTCGAGCCACTGACCGCCAGGCAGCGAGTGGAGCTGGCCGACGAGCACCATGAGCTACGAGTGCAGGCCCTGAGCAGCATGACCACCAGGGTCGCAAAGAAGGCGTTCACCATGGCTCTGCAGTTGGTTGCTAGCAGTATTGTATGGTGCCGGTGAGGTCGCGTTCGAGCTAGAAGCCGACGAGCGGCTGTTGGTACACCGAGCCGTCAACCAATAGTCATGTCTGTGATTCCCTCTGTCATAGTCGTCCCGTGTCGACCAATAGTCATGTCTGTGATTCCCTCTGCCATAGTCGTCCCGTCTGCGGGAAGCACATGTGTGTTCTACTATATACAAACAAACACCGGGCGGAAATTGCTTTCATGATGACAAGACCACATATGCAGGCAATCAAACTTTTTTTTGAACCGGGCTTTACCCCTTTCCATTTACTAGAGAACGGAAATACAAACCAGTTCAAAAAGTCAGGAGAAGGGAAAGAGGGTAGAGCGAGTTCGAGCACTACTGGGAAACCCACCACATCCGCTCGCCATCGAAACGGATGCCATGGGGAGAAAACCTGATAGCACCAACATCTAAAAGTCTATTACAAGCCAACATCAGGCCAAGGAACGGCCAAAAGACAGCACAAAATAAGGCATCATGCTAAAGAACAAGACAACGATGCCTAAGACGGTCGAAGGTGTTGAATTCCTTTCTTCCTTTTTCTTCGCGCGACGGCTCACTGGGACTCACGAGCTCTAGATCGGATGCTTGGCAGCGTCACATAGCCTCATCAGTTGCACCGTACTGGTCCTGATTATTTCTGCGCCAGCTCGAAGCTCCCCAGCCGCTTCTCCCTTCTGCAGTCCTGTCCAATATAACAGAAACAAACATAGAGAGAAAACAATCTCAAAAGGAGTCTTAATCTGTTTTTTCTCAAAGGTGACCCGATTGCGTACCAGCCAGATAGCCCAACAAGTAGCAGCTAATCCCACAGTATAGAAAGCTTCTTTACCAGGGAGAAATCTATTGCACCAAGCAAAATACTGCCAGTAATTGTTCGGGAACTTGTCAGTGCCCAGAACCACCCCAATAGATCTCTAGACCACCCTCGCAACTAGGCAAGTAAAGAAAAGATGTTTCGAAGTTTCTATCTCCTTGCAGAAGGAACAACAAGGATTCCCTGGCCATTTTTTCTTCCTCATCACTTGTCTCGTGAGCACCGCATCTTGAGAGAGCTGCCATAAAAATATTTTAATCTTGAGAGGGATCTTAGCTTTCCACACCCACTTATAGTTGCATCCACCAAGAGGTTTTTCCAGCATTTGGTACACCGACTTGGTGGTGAATTTGCCACTCCGGTTAAGCCCCCAGAAAATTATATCATCACCACTTCCCTCAACAAGGGGGATTTTTCTGACTATATTTAACAGTTCTTCCCACTGCTTAAGCAGTTCAGGGGTAAGTCTGCGCCTAAAGAAAGAATTGGTGTCAGCATCAATCACTTTGTTCAAAGTGCAGTCAGGGAAATTACAGATGTCAAACAGCTGAGGGTATTGTTCCTTAAAAGGAGGTAACCCATTAATCGAGTCTTTCCACGTCCTCGTGATGTTTCCCATTTTAGTTTCAATCTTTCTGCCCATCATATACACCTCTTTAATTTTAAGCAGAGCTTTCCAACATGGTGAGTCAGAGAACCTGGCAGTAACATCCGCAACAGATTTGTTGCAGAGATGTCTTGCATGAACAATGTCTTGCCAAAGTCCTTTTTGCGTTTCGAGCTTCCACCACCACTTAACCATTAAGCTGATGTTTTGCTTTCGAAGGTCTTTGATGCCCAAACCGCTTTTTTCTTTGGATCTACAGATTCTGCTCCATTTCACAAGGTGGTATCTTTTTTTCTTGTTGCAACCTTGCCAGAAAAATCTTCTCCTGTGCTTATCTAACCTCTCTATAAAGGTTTTATTCATAAGACACATCAACATGTGGTACAAAGAGATCTGTGTGACTACAGAATCAAGCAGGGTATGCCTCCCTCCCATCGAGGCAGCATTGCCCACCCAGGCCTCGAACCTCTTCAAATACTTGCACACAATGAATTCCCAATCAGATGTTTTAAGGTTCGTGTAACTCACGGGCATACCTAGATATTTAATAGGGAAACTGCCAATCTCACAATTGAACAGCTCCGCATATTTCTTAACAACATTTTCGTCCCCACCCACAGTAAGGATCTCACTTTTCTGGAAGTTAACTTTTAACCCAGACATCATTTCAAACAAGTAGAGCAGTAACTTCAGGTTAACTGCTTTTTCAACATCATCTTCCAGGCATATGATGGTATCGTCTGCGTATTGCAAGACAGCTACCCCATCAGGAATAAGATCAGACACTAATCCTGTGATCAATTTGTTCTTCTAAGCATTCTTGATCATTTTGGTAAGACATTCAACAGCCAGGTTGAATAGGAATGGGGAATGGGGATCCCCTTGGCGAACCCCTTTTGCACTCTGAAAGTAAGGGCCAGTGCGGTTATTCAGCTTAATACTAACTTTCCATTCGTACAGGATTTGCTTGATCCAACCGCACCATGTCTCATTAAACCCCCGCATTTTGTGACACTCAAGGAGGAATTCCCAATTAACTTGGTCGTAGGCTTTTTCAAAATCCAGTTTAAGGACAAACCCCACTCTTTTTTTTGACATGAGTATAGCTAAGGATCTCATGGAGTGAAAGCACTCCATCCATGATATTTCTCCCTTTCACAATAGCATTTTGAGTGAGACTAATTATCTTGTCAGCATACACAACAGCTCTTCGGTCGAGCACCTTAGTGATTAGCTTGTATGGGCATCTGAGGAGGCAAATAGGTCTAAATTGCTGGATTCTCTCAGCACTAGAGACTTTCGGAAGGAGGGTAATGACCCCATAATTGAGGTGTTTGACATCTAGATTTCCTTGATTGAAATGGTCAAACATAGCCATTGTCGGGGGTTGGGTGCGACATATGCCAACGGATGGCTTATCATGGTGGGAGTGAGTAGAACTTCGCCGGTGCCCGGAAGCAGGATAAGGCGTAGACACGAACGCCGGCGTACTTTACCCAGGTTGGGGGCTCTCCGTGGAGATAATACCCCTACTCCTGCTCTGCGGGGTCTCCGCATGATCACTAAGGCACTAGTGAATACAAGGTGCTCCTCGAGCTATATGCTGGAGGTTGAAGGAGGCAGGGCTAGCTCCCTTCTTCCTCTAGATATGAGTCTAGTTCTATCAGGTTTGGAACCCATTGCATGGGTGCCCTGGGGGGTTTATATAGGCCTACCCCCAGCGGTACAATGCTAATCGGGCCAGGTGCTAGACCCGGCTGTCAGTGTATCTAGACGCCGACTTCTCCGTCGGCAGCTGGGGCCCGCCGCCTGGTGGGCCCTCCGACTGGTCTGGTACGGAGCCGACAGGCCGCTTCTGCCGCTGGCGGGTCTGGTAGGTGGCTGGTCACTGTAGCCGTGATGCTAATGATGCAGGCTTGGTCAGGGGAGCGTGGCTACAATCCCGCCGCCTGGTAGCCACACCGCACCCCATCTGGTTAATGGAGCATGGGCCTCGAGGGAGGTGTCGGCTGCCTGCTGGAGGACGTCCTCCCGTAGGTCCGGCTGGTCAGACTTCCGCCGTCTTCCGGGCTCTCTCTGCCTGGTAGGGCCCGCCGTCCGCAGGCCGTACGGACAGGCCGTCGTGGGAACAGGGTTCCGCCAGTCCGGAGTGGCATCATGGGGGAAGTGGCTATAGCGTCGTGCCAGGCGAAGATCTCCGCCTATAAGGGGCACTATAGCCATGCCACGCCCAGGATCCGGGGGTGAGGGGCTACACTGTAGCCTTACCCTGTCTTGTCCTTTTGATGAGGGGCGCAGACTCCGAGGGCATCAGGTGGCTGCCTGCTAGAAGCCGGCCTCTGCGGAGGCCGTCTGCTAGGAGTCGGTCTGCCTTGGGGCCGTCTGTTGGCGTTTGGCCGCCTTCGGGCAGCCGGCCGTTGAGCCAGCCGGCCACCGGATGGCGGTGCTCCACTCTGGAGTCCCGTGGGGCGAAGCCGGCCAAAAGTCTCAAATGGTTCAGGGACTCGGGTTAGGCTACCTGTGGCCCACGACTCTGACAGTAGTCCTTGAAGATGGTGAGGCGCCGCGGTTGACAGGCCATAAAGCCTCAGCGGCTTCCTTCCTTGTCGTGCTCTGATAGGACGCTCAGCCCGCCTTATGAAGCGCCGGCTGCTGGAGATGGTTTGACAAGGCGGGCTGGCCCACCGATTTCGAACACCAAGGCGGGAAACAAACTGGCGTGCTTGCTAAGCTTCCCCAGGTCTGTCGCCCGCCACTAGCACGCCATGCAGTGCATGTCAGCCTGGCCAGCCTGCCACCCCACGCTCTTGATGGGACATGGCAGGGGGCCGGGCCCGCCACCACCGGGCCTCGGCGCGCGAGCGGATCCGCTGTGGCCGAGGCGGGCAGTTGCAATTCCCATGGGAGTTACTGTGCAGTAACTCTGCGTAGTAATCGGGGGGCCGTGGGGTCGTGGGCGCAGTTAATCCCACGATCCCACGTCTTGCCCCCTCGGCTTCGCAGCCCGAGGGCTATAAATAGGGGAGACGGGGGAGCGGCGGAGCACGCGCGCCCTCCTCCCCACTCTTTCTTCCTCCTCTCTCTGTTGCTGCTGCTTCGTGCTTGTCGCAGCGCTGCCGCAACTCGCCATCGTCAAGCTCCTCCACCCCACGTAGTTCCGCTAGGAAGCCATGGCGCGTGAGAGGGGAGGAGACTGGGACGGCTCGATGGTGATCGAGGATCACCTGTCCTTCCTCCAGGCCATGCGCCGGATGCCCAACGCGGCCTTCGTCAAGGTGCGGGTGCCGCCGCGGGAGGAGATCTTGCCGGCGCCGCAGGGGAACGAGCGGGTCGTCTTCCGCTCGCATTTCCTCCGCGGCTTCGGCCTCCCGGTGAGCAGATTCCTCTGCTCATTCATGGACTTCTGCCACCTCCAGCCGCATCACCTGACGCCCAACACCATGACGCTGCTGTCGGCTTTCGTCACGGCGTGCGAGGGCTACCTCGGCATCCTCCCCACCATCGACCTGTCGGGAGCTTGCTTCTACGCCAAGCTGGGCACCTCTGCCAAGGAAACGGCAGCCGAGTGCAGGGCCTTCGCCTCCGTGCGCCGACCGTCCAAGAAGAATGCCTTCCCTGTCATCAAGCTGTCACAATCGGTGAAACTGTGGCAGCAATCATACTTTTACGTGGAGAACACCGACCCGGTGGCCGACTTCATCAATCTACCGCCCTACAAGGCCGGCCCCCTAGTCGGGCCTCAGGCCAACTGGCACTACAAGCCGAAGCCCGTGCCGGACAAGATGGTTGCCGCCGTCAACCGGCTCTGGGAGCTGACGGAGACGGAGGGCCTTGTGGAGGCCGACTTGCTGTTCGCCTTCATCGAGCGCCGGGTTATCTCGCTCCAAAGCCGCCCTCATCTGATCTGTCGGATGAGCGGGCACTACGACCCCAGTTGTATGTGCACAAAGGAGATGCCGCCTGCCGAGGTGGCCCTGATGGTGAACGAGATCATCGACCTCAAGGTGTCGGAGGAGTCCTGGCGTTTCGGCAAGCGACCCTACTCCCGCGACAATCCGCCGCCTGCTGTAAGTCTCTAGCTTCTTCTTAGCTCTTGCTTTTTTCTTAGTCTTGGTATTGAGTGGTCTTTCTTTGTGGCGCAGATCTATATATCTTCGGCGACGGCCGCCCTTGTAGGGCCAGGTGGTAACTACCAGCCGGACCGGGAGGTGAGCGACGTGGACGACCCCGACTTGGGGGCGGCCGCCTTAGAGGACGACGTTGTTGGCGGCGGTGACGGAGCAGGCGGCTCCGAAGAAGAGGGAGGCGTGGGGACCTGGCGCGACGATGACGAGGAGTAAGACGAGCCGCGCCCTGCACGGGGCACCATCAATACAGGCGCGGGCCCCTCCACCGGGCCGGCCGCTTGAGGCGGCAAGTGCAAACGGAAGCAGGGCGCCGCCCTGTTCGGCAGCGCGCCGAAGAAGCCCAAGAACCTGGTCGCCGCGACCAGGCGGAAAGAGGCCGCGGCGAAGGTGGCCAGTTCCAGAAGCTGCCAAATGCGCCTCCCATGGTGTCGGCGTAAGTACCTCCTTCGCGTATTCCCTTGGGCTCTTCCTTGTTGATCTGGCCTGAAATTTCTTCACTTTACTTTTTTGTCTCAGGGCCCCGCTTTCCCTCGACAAGTCGACCGCCGCCTCTGTCATCAGGTCGCCCGAGACCTCCACCACCACCCGGCGAATTGATCCGGCTGCCGACCTCCAAGAGGCGCAGGTGCGAAACGCGCAAGAGGTGCGCGAGGAGCAGGAAGCCGCCCGCCTGGAGAAGGCGGAGGCTGACAGGGCAGAGGCATCCACGCTGAAGAAGCTAGCGGAGGCGGAAGCCACTGCCGCGGAGAAGAGCGGCTCGTGGAGGCCGAGCGCCATCGGGAGTCGCTGCTCGTCGTTCCCCTGAGCTCCGCGCCACCTCCACCAGAGTTCGTGGGGTCGATCGGGGAAGCAGGTGAAGAGCAGCCGGTCATGGAGAGGGAGGGCGGCGACGTTGCCATGCCGGACGTCGTCGTGCCTCCGCCACCGTCGACTGGTGGAGCGCAGGGCGAGCAGCCGGTCGCCCCGCCAGCTCCACCAGCCGGGAATGAGGTAGTGATGGGCCCAACTCCTGAGGCCCGCACACCTGTGCACCGTCGTCTCGCGAAGGCGGCCTCGGTACCGTGAACGCTGGAGGCTGGCGTCGCGAGCTCGTCGGTTCCAGACACCGAGGCGACCAGCGCCGCGCCCTCCGGCTGGGTGCGCGGAGGCGGGACAGCGGACTTGAACCAGGCGGCCCTTGACGTCCAGGCCAAGCTCCGGGCTGAAGCCGACGCCCTCAAGCAGTGCAATGAGGCGTTCTTGAACTCGCGAGCAGCCATCCGGGTAAGCTTCTTGCTTCTTGTTTTTGATCTTTTTGTCTCTTGGTAGGTGTAGTCCCCAAGTTTCGGGCCGGCTGCTGAGCAGGCGGTCCAGAACTTTAACTTTGCCAGCACCAAGTGCTAACTCCTTCTGGCATCTCTATTACAGGATTACCACAACCTCCGCACGACCGCTTTCAACTCCAGCGTCCGGGAGCTGGAGAGGCAGACCGCCAACTTTTTAGAGAGCCGGAGTAAGTCTTGGCTTTCCTTTCCTGCGAGGGCGTGCTGGTGCACCGGCGGGCTGTAGTCCCCAAGATTCGGGGCGACTGCTGAGCAGTCATGCCGGATCTCCCCGGCAATGGCATCTCTTTGGTTGATCTTTGATAATTTCTTTCTTTTGCGGGGGCGCAATTGCACACCCGCGGGCTGTAGTCCCCGAGATCCGGGCCGATTGCTGAGCAGTCGGGCTGGATCTCCCCAGCAACTGCATCCCTTCCTTGTCAAATGTTAACGTTCTTCCCTATCTTCTCTCTTGGCAGAGGCCAACGCCGCCTTGCAGCAGCAGCTGGGCGAAACCAACACCGCGCTGCGCGTCAAGGAGGTGGAGTGCAGCAAGCTGGCCGAAGAGCGTGACTGACTAGTCACACAGCTGGCGGAGCAGACGGAGCATCTCCAGGCGGCTCAGAAGGAGGCGAAGACGAAAGAGACCGACCTCCTTGCTGAGTTTGAGGTCGAGTGCTCCGTCTGGGCCGACATGGAGGCGCAGCTGACTGTCGGCTTTGGTAGTGTTGAGGACATGGTTGATGATAAGTTTTCTCTTTTTTCTTTCTTTGAGCTGTCGGCCTCTGCATGGGCCGGTCGTTTGCTTTTAACTTCCATCTTCTTTGCTTTTTTCACTCAGCAGATTTCTTCCCAGGCCACTCCGTTGCTGTGAACCAGGCCATTGAGGCTTCTCGCGAGGAGCAGAGGACAGAAGGCGTGCAGACTGCCATCGACACTCCCCGGACCCTTAACGAGCAGCTTCTCGGCATCCAGGCCCGCCTTCGGCCGGCTCACTAGATGCTGCATTGTCTTCAATGCGTCGGGGCCCAGGCAATTTCCGCCCTTTGGCCAGGCATGCCGGCTCCGTGCACACCCAATCGGACCGCCGACTGGCTGGAGGTGGCGGCCGGCTGTCTAGAGGCCTGGAAGGGCTCTTCGGCCCGGGCTGGAGAGTGTCGGGCTCTAGAATTCGTTAGGGCGTGGTACCCTAGGCTAGATCTATCCCAGCTGAGCACGTTCCGGCAGGAGGCGCTGGAGGAGCTGGCGGCGGTGGAGGGGCGACCTTGTCAAGCGGGCGGCATCGATCGCCGACTACACCGACACCAGTGCCTTCATCCCGGAGTTAGTTGAAGACTGCGCCGACGTGCCACCGAAATGGTTCGGGCTGAACCCGGAGGATAGCGAGGACTCAGCAGAAGTGATCGATTCTAGCGACGAAGGGGAGGAAGCGGAAGACGAGGACAACAAAGAGGACGCGCCGGAGGTCGGAGCGGACGGCCAGCCCCAGCCAGACCGTGCCTCGAGCAACGATCCATGCTCGAGCGCGCCGACTGCTACTGAAGGCGACCGGGCGGAGGCTAACCAGCCGTCCGTTCCACCAACCAGCGCCGCCGACTCCGCCGTCCAGCCATCCGCTGCTCCAACCGACGCTGTCGACTCCACTGCCCCATCGGAGCCCTCTGCTGCTTCTTAGGCCGTCGCCTATGTTTTTCCTGTTTATCGTTCTCGACAAGACTTGTTAAATTTGCGCAATTCCACCCGTGGGGTGTACTTCAAACTTTGTTGAATCACTACAAGAAACCTGTTAATCTATGATGGATTTCTAGTGACGGTTTCAGAAACCATCATCAATGGTATTCCATCTGTGACGGTCAGCATAGATCCATCATGGATCATCAAAAGGACGACGATCCCCAAAAACTGGTGACGATTTTGTGACAAATGTTGCATCACCGTCATAAAATCCCCAAATCTAAGTCGTCATGGATTTACCAGTGGGCTTTTGTCTTTTTTTAATCCAATCTGAGCAGCCGATCATTTTTGCCACTCACGTGCCGTCAAGATAGGCCACAAGGTTTCAATTCGGCTTTTACAGTTTTTTTCTTTTGTGTTCGGTTTTTATTCGTTTTTTTTATTATTTTTTTGTTTTCACTTTTTCACTTTTCCTATTTTTTCCCTCCTTCTTTGTTTTTTCAAAAAATCACATTTTTTTGTTTGCTTCTATGTTCTTTTGATAAATCGCAATTTTCAAAAAAATGCTCAGGATTTCAATTTTTTTCCAAATACAAAAAAGTCTACGCTTTCAAAAAAAATCACAAAAATTTATTCCTAATCTATAATACCTAAATAGTTCATCCTCACTACTTCTAATTCTCTCAACATGCAAGTCTAAGCTGAGATTAGATTTTCCTATTTGTTTTTATGTCTTGTGGCAAAGCTGTCTCATAACCTCATAACCATGTTTGTTTGTTGCTTGCATTGCTAGACTCAAATGGAAGAGAAGGTCTCTCAACCTACCAAAGAGGGACAACAACCTCTCTCTGCGACTAAGGTTGTATCTGACGTGCTCACTCAGCACACCAAGAAGCCTAAGTTTCTTCAGCATGTGGGGATCCAGCATGTGCATGAGAGAACCAGTGGTACCAACCTTGAAGCATAACTGGCAGCACACCAAGAAGCCTAAGTTTCTTCAGCATGTGGGGATCCAGCATGTGCGTGAGAGAACTAGTGGTACCAACCTTGAAGCACAACTGGCAGCGGAGAAGAAAAGTAATGCAGAGCTTTGTGAGATTGTCAACACCTTGACTAAGAAGGTAGAGGAATCATAAGAAGCAATGGTCAGACAAGAAGAGGAGTACAAGAAGAAGCAAGACGAGATGGATGCTAAACTTGACCTTTTACTAAGCCAGAGGTGATCGAGATCATCTACAGGGTAAGGCGGCGGCATTGAAACACAATGTTGTTGTAAGCCGAGGTGGACGCTAAACTTGACCTTTTGTTGGTGCCATGCTTTTGTTGGAAGCTATCTTGCAATGCTTTTGCTGATGCAAACTGTATGCATTCTGTTCATGGTTATCAATGCATGCATTTTGTCGCAGGTAGTTTGTGGCACTGGAGTGATTGTAGTTTCATATTTATGTTGGATCAGAACATATGTCATCGAATGTTGAAACTTTAATTTATATGTACTGTGATCTTTGTCGGATAAGAACATATATTGTTGTTCATATATAATATTGTGGAATGGTTTAGAAGCAATATTTTACTGTTTTGAGCTGGGTTGATAATGGACTAGAACTGTGCTGAAATTGGTTTGCTAACCAGTCCGAACTGGGCTGAAGTCATACTAAAATAAGCAGGCCAAAACTTGTGTACTGTGTAAAAAAATAATGGGCTCGCTGAGTTGAAGCTTTGGGCTGGGTGATACACTATAGGTGGGCTAAAATTTACTAGCAAATAAAGACTGAAGTAATTAGGCCCAACTATTGCATACTAGTTGAAAAAACACAATGGGCTGAATAAGGTGAAGCTGCTAATGGGCTGGATGGAAGGAAACATGTAATGGGCTAAACCTTTAGAAATGGACTAACGAACTGGACTGAAAGAAATAGGTTAACGAATTGGATTGGGCTAAAAATAGGAAGCCAAAAGTCTAATTGGGCTGATCACTACATGGGCCTTGTAGGTTGTCATGTCCATGCACACGCCACGTGATGAAATTCTATGACGGGTTGAGTTTGTCACAAATGTTCGGGCTGGGCCCAGGCCCGACCTAAACTGGATGGGCTCAGCGCTGATCCATGACGGCCAAGGACCGTCATGGGTCAGCATAATTTGTGAAGATTTCGGTCTTCCGTCATGAAGACCAATCTATGACAGGGAATACATGATAGTTTTCAAAAATGTCATCGATGGGCGTTTGTGATAGTTTCGCAATGATCTGTGAAGGTTTGGGGTCATCATGGATCAACAACATTCTTGTAGTGAATGCTGGCCAAGGGCCTTTTGCTATGTAAATATGCTTTGTTTGCCGATTTCCAACTTTCTTTGCTTTCTTCCCTTTGCATTTTTCCTTGCCGCCCTCCCTTGGCTATCCCTTGGCCAGCCGAACAGCCGCTGTGTGAACTGCGGCTGGGCCAAGTGCTTAGCTACTGTCGGGGGGCAAGTACTTAATCGATTGGGGCATTGGCAAGGTAAGTAGGAACTGGCCGGCCGGTTGCTCAGCAGCCGGTCGAGTAGGCAGAATGCCGACTTCGGTTACGTGCGCCTTTTTCCTTAGCCGTTTTTTGCATGGGCACCGGTTTTACAACTCCTGTCCGCCGTTCAGTCGCTCTGCGAGCTGCGACTTCTGACAGGAGAAGTTTTCTGGTGCCGACATACTACTTGTCCGACTGCAGGAGGCGGCACATAGTAAAAGGTGGCGAGCCCCCCGGGCCGACTAGTCGAGCCCGGTGCCAGGCGGAATAATAAAACAACACATTCATGGGCAAAATTCTTATCATATAGATAAAAAGGATAGTCCCCGAGTTCTTCTCGGGGGACTCGGAGTCTCCATACTTAATACAAAAGGTAGCATGGTACATACTGCTTTTAACTGTAAAATCTTCGTAGGAGGTTTGCATTCCATGGCCTCTCCGACTCCTTGCCTGAGCCATCTCTTTTGCATGCTCTGGGCTTCTGAGTGTTGATGAGGTAGCAAGAATCATTGCCCGACACCTTGCTGATGATGAAAGGGCCTTCCCAAGGCGCCGAGAGCTTGTGCTGGCCGGCTGTTAGCTGTATCAGCCAGAGCACAAGGTCTCTCTCTTGGAAGGATCTTGGCATGACCTTGCGATTGTAGTATCGGTGCAGACTCTGCAGGTAGATGGCGGATCGGCCGAGTGCCAACAGCCGACCCTCTTCCAGCAGGTCGACGCTGTCTTCTCGTGCTTCTTTGGCCTCCTCTTCAGTGTACATGGTGACTCGAGGGGAGTCAAATTCTATGTCCGTCGGGATGACGGCTTCAGCACCGTAGACGAGGAAGAAGGGTGTGAAGCCGGTTGACTTGTTCGGAGTTGTGCGCAAGCTCTAGAGGACGGCCGGTAGCTCCTGGAGCCAGCAGCCGGCCGAACGCTCTAGAGGCTCGACCAGTCGGGGCTTGATGCCGGACAGGATGAGGCCGTTTGCTCGCTCCACTTGGCCGTTTGACTGCGGATGGGCAACGGACGCTAAATCCAGTCGGATGCCCTGTGTCATGCAGAAACGAGCCAAGGCTCCCTTGGAGAACTTTGTGCCGTTGTCAGTGATGATGTTGTTTGGTATGCCGTACCGAGTGGTGATGTCGGTGATGAAAGTCACGGCAGTCGGACCATTCAATTTTTTGATTGGCTTTGCTTCTATCCACTTGGTGAAATTGTCCACGGCGACAAGCAAATGAGTCATGCCGCCATGGGCCGTCTTGAATGGCCCCACCATGTCCAGCCCCCAGACGCCAAAGGGTCAGGCGATGGGAATAGTCTTGAATGCAGAAGCCGGCAGATGTGGCTTGGAGCGGAACTTCTGGCACCCTTGACACTTCTAGACCAAGTCTTTGGCGTCTTCTAGAGCAGTGGGCCAGAAAAAACCATGGCGTAAAGCTTTGGCAACAAGTGATCTTGAAGCCTTGGTGGATATCTTTGAGGATTGCTTGGCCCTGGATCGGCTCCACGCAATGCTGGTACACCCCAGTAACACTGCGCTGCACTAGTTCTTTGTTGACGATGGTGTATGCTGCTGCCCGTCGTTGCACTTGTCGGGCCAAGATCTCATCAGTCGGCAGTTCTTTATTCACCAGGAAGTTGAGAAATGGGTTGGGCTCATGATGGTGCTGCTATTTCTTCGACTTCTACGACTATAATTTGCACAAGGGCGGTTGGGCCGGGAGGTGGCGGGTTGGAGTTAGCTGCCGCTTGTTGAGTTGAAGAAGTCATCGGGCTGACTGCTGCAGTCCCCGGGCCGGGTTCTGGAGTCCCTGGGCGGGGTGCGGCTGCTGCAGTCCCTGGGCCGCCTGTCGAAGTTCCGGCACCAGCTTCTGGGGCCCTCAAGTCGGATCCGACTGCTTCAGGAGGGGCCGACACGAAGATGGAGTCTGATTCTGGCGACGGCTTGACAGACGGCTTGAGGAGGCGGCGTAGGGCGACACTGGCTAGTATTGCTTGTCGGGTGGAGCCGATCCATGCCAGGGCATCTGCTTGCTCGTTGTCGTTTCTTGGCACATGGAGGAACTCGCACCCCTCAAAGTATCCACTGAGTTGTTGTACGAGGAAGCGGTAGCTTGCCATATTTGCATCCTTGGCGTCCCAGTCGCGTGACAACTGCTGAACCACCAAGTCGGAGTCACCATAGCACAGGATCCGGCGAATGCCGAGTTCCTTGGCAAGCCGGAGCCCGTGTATGAGTGCTTCGTATTCAGCTACGTTGTTGGAGGTGGCAAAGTGGACTTGCATCACATATTTGAGCTTGTCGCCTTTGGGAGAGGTGAGGATAACACCGGCTCCCAGACCGGTGCGCATTTTTGGTCCATCAAAGTGCATCTGCCAATGGGTGGAGTCTGGCGCTGGTGCCAAGTACTAGGTCTTGGCCCAGTCCACGAGGAAGTCGGCCAGCGCTTGTGACTTGATGGTGGTGCGAGGCTGGTAGTAGATGGTGTAAGGGGCCAGATCTATAGCCCATTTGGGCACTCGGCCTAAAGCATCTCGGCAAGCGGAGCGGTGCAGACAACAGTAATTGGGTGCTCTTGAAAGTAAGGCTTGAGTTTCTTGGCGACAAAGTGCACGCCATAACACATCTTCTGATAGTGGGGGTAGTTCTGCTTGGAGGCGGATAGCACTTCACTCAGGTAATACACCGGCCTCTGGACTGGCAGCGCCTTGCCCTCCTCCTTGCGTTCCACCACCATGACTGTGCTGAGCACCCGACTGGTGGCGGCAATGTAGAGGAATATGGGCTCCTTGTCAGTCGGGGCCACCAGGATAGGCGGGGTGGTCAACATCTTCTTGAGCTGGTAGAAAGCCTCGTCCGCCTTATCGTTCCACTCAAAAAAACTGGTCTTCTTCATGAGCTGGTACAGGGGGAGAGCCTTCTCGCCCAGTCGACTGAGGAAACGACTGATAGATGCCAAGCAGCCGATGAACTTTTGTACGTCCAGTAGTCGGGTGGGCACTTCCATATTCTCAATTGCCTTGATCTTCACAGGGCTGCACTCTATGCCGCGCTCTAAGACCAGGAAGCCAAAAAGTTGGCCGGCTGGTAATCCAAAGACGCATTTCTCTGGGTTGAGCTTGATTTGAAATCGACGCAAGTTCTCAAATGTCTCTTTGAGGTCTTCTAGCAGCATGGCAGGCTTCTCCGTCTTCACCACCACATCGTCCACGTAAATGTGGGCGTTTCTGCCGAGTTGCTTGATGAGGCACTTCTGCATGCAACGCTGAAAAGTGGCGCCGGCATTCCTCAAGCCGAACGTCATGGTCAGGTAGCAGAAGGCTCCAAAAGGTGTGATGAAGGCGGTCTTCAGCCTGTCGGCTGGGTTCAGCTTGATCTGATGGTATCCTGAGTACGCATCCAAAAAAACTCAGCAGCTCGCATCCGGCTGTGGAGTCTATCACTTGGTCGATTCTTGGTAAGGCAAAGGGATCTTTGGGGAAAGCTTTGTTGAGGCTGGTATAATCAATACGCATGCACCACTGTTTATTCTTCTTCAGCACAAGAACTGGGTTGGCCAACCACTCTGGGAAGAATACTTCCATGATGAAGTCGGGTGCTAGAAGCCGGGCTATCTCTTCTCCAACAACTCTTCTCTTTTCTTCTGACAGGCGGCGCAAGGGCTGCCTGACCGGCTTGACATCAGATCGGACATGTAGCTTGTGCTCGGCGAAATCCGACGGGACACCCGACATGTCTTTTGGAGACCATGCAAAGATGTCACGATTCTCACAGAGGAAATCGACGATCTCGTCTTCCTATTTGCTGTCAAGGTTTGTTCCAATGAGAGCGTGCCTCTCCGGGTGCTCCGGGTCCAAGGGTATCTTCTTTGTTTTCTTTGCCGGCTTGAACGAGCCCTCAACTTCCGACTCCTTTGGGGGAGGTGACATTTCTGGCTGCTTGCCCGCCATTGCCACAACCCGCTCAAGAAGCCATTTTTCAGCTGCAATCACAAGGGACTCGGCCAGCCGGTTGTTGTCTGTAGCACAGGCAAACGACTTCTTGTAGTCTCCGACTATGGTCAGGATTCCCTTGGTAGTCGGCATCTTCATCTTGAGGTAAGCATAGTGGGGGACCGCCATGAACTTGGCCAGAGCGGGACGACCAAGTAGCGCATGATAAGGACTCTCAAGGTCCACCACCTCAAACCAGAGTGACTCTCGGCGGAAGTGATTTTGGTCCCTGAAGAGAACATCGATCTGGGTCCTGCCGATTGGTGAGCAGGAAAGGCCAGGGACTATGCCATGGAATACGATCCGACTAGGCTGAAGCTGCTTCTGCTTGATTCCCAACTTCTCCATTGTGTCACGGTACAAGATGTTGATGTTGCTGCCACCATCTATCAGGACTCGGGAGAAACGAGCTGCCCTCCTCTCTGTTGTGAGGGTGGCCTCTAAGACTAGGGCATATGAACCGGGTGAGGGCATCACCTCCGGGTGGTCAGCCCTGCTCCAACTGATAGGCTTCTCAGACCAGTGCATGAACTCTGGGGCTCTTGAGGCTACTACATGTACCTCTTGCTGCTGATGCCGTCTGCTGCATCTCTCGTCGGCTACGCTGGTGAACACGACATAGGCTCCATGCTCTTCCGGATACTCATCTTGTATTGCTCTGACTGGCCAGACCGCCGGCTGCTGGGGCGGAGGAGGCGGCGGGCCGAGAGGCGGCGGAGGCAGGAGTCCATCTCCTTTGGCGATTCGGGTGAGCCAATGGCACTTCCGAGTGGTGTGGTTGGACGGCTTCGCGCCGCTATGGAACATGCAAGGCGCATCGAGAGTCTGCTCGTACGAAAAGGCGGGCAACCAATTGGGCTTGCCGCCCTTCTGACGCTTGGGTGGAGGCTGCCCTTCCGGTTGCTGGTCGTCGACTGTCGCCACCTGCCGGCTGGTGGAAGTCGGTTGCATGGACTTGCGCTTGTGGTCGCTTGGTTGCTGTCACCGACTGGTGTCACCAGCCGGGGCCCGAGGAGCCTGAGGAGCTATCTTGCCGGATGCATCGACTTGGATCTCTGCCTTCATGGAGGAGTCGGCTGTGGCATATTTGTCGAGGATGATCAGCAGCTCGTCGAGAGTCGTCGGCTCATCACAGAGGAGTCGGTGCTTGAGGAGGGTTGCCTCTCGGCACCCGGCGGTGAAGTATACGATGGCCTGCACCTCATGCACGCCTTCGCAGGAGTTGCGCAGCTCGGCCCAGCGCGTGAGATAGTCGCAAGTCGATTCGCTGGGCCCTTGGACGCACAAGGAGAGCTGGCGAGGGTTGGAGGCTGCTTGTACGTGCTGGTGAAGTTGCAGATGAAGGCTTCGGTGAAATCAACCCAACTGTTGATGCTGTGGGGCTTCAGGCTATTAAGCCACGTCCGGGCTTTGCCTGGAGCATGAGCGGGACGTACTTCACAGCAACGCGCTTGTTGCCGTTCGCTATGCTGACGGCCGTCGAGTAGTCGACCAGCCAATCCTCCGGCTTCACGGAGCCAGTATACTTGGGCGTGTATCTTGGGAGGGTAAACCCTCAAAGGAAGGGCTCGTCTCGGATTCAGGGGCCGAAACAGGGCGGACCCAACATGTCTTCTTCTTCTAGCACCAGGGAACGGTTGAGGCGGTCGATCCGACGGCGGGCGTCGTTCTCCCCAACTCCTTCCCGGCGGCCGAGACGGTCACTGAGTGTCGGGTGCATGACAGGCGGCGGAGTGGGGTGCCTTTCTCCACGAGGCCGAGGAGGAGGCGGATCACCTCGCCGCTCCACGGCTCGGGGACGGCCCTCTGCATCGCACCTCGATGGTGAGGCGAGTCCGACTGCGGCTGGCAGCCAGCTCGTTGTCTTTCTTGCTACGGACGCCACCAGTCAGTGTCCGAGATGTCGCGCCGTGATCCTGGCTAGGGGGCGGCTCGTCGTTCTGCCGAATGGGCGCATCAGCGTGGCAGCCAGCCTCGTGCTGCTCGACAGCCGCGTTAAGGAGCTGCTGGACGCGCTCCGTCATGTGGCGAAGCTCGTCGCCCTCGTATTTGTCCAGCTCATCTGCCACTGCTTGGGCAGCTCGTACGTTTTTCGCAGGCATGGTGTAGACAGGGCGATCCATCCCGAACATGCTGCCGATAGTCGCGCCACGCTGCCGGATCGAGCCGATGTGGCTAGGCCCCTCAGGGGCCGGCGTTCCGCCGACGGCTCGGTCCATCTCGCGCCGGTAGGCCTCCGATAGGTGTTGCATGCTGGCTAGCCGGTTGGAACTTTCGATGAGCTGGACGCGCGGGGCTTCCAGCACCTCAGCGTCTGCATCTCCCGAGATGGGTGCTGATAAGTCCCACAGCGCCGCATCGAGCGGGTCCCGAACGCCTCCGTCCGAGTGCTCCCGCTGCTGATGACGAGCACCTCCGTGACGGTGCTCCCGCCGCTGTGCTCGTGAGAAGGCGGCTCGTCATAGATCACCATGTTGGTGGGGAACGTGTCAAGTGATGTCATGTCGGAGTCGACGATCATCGGATCGGTGGAGCCAACAGACTCCAAGTCGGCAGCAGGCTCGCTGGTGACGTGAAGCTGGTCGAGGAGGCCGACGAGGCGGTTCTCCAGGCAGTCGGTGCCCGCATCTGATGCAGGCTCGTCAGAGAGGCTGATCTCGCCAACGAGGTCGGCGAGGCTGCTTGCTGCGCAGGCGATCTCCGTGCCGCGCAACGCGTCAAGGCTGACGTCGTCGGGCGTGTTGGGCTGGCTGCGCACGCCAGGAAGGAACAAAGTTCCCGTCCAGAGCAGGTCTCCGGAAGACGGTGCACCTCGCCCCATGGTGGGCGCCAAATGTCGGGGGTTGAGTGCGACATATGCCAACGGATGGCTTATCATGGTGGGAGCAAGTAGAACGTCGCCGGTGCCCGGAAGCGGGATAAGGCGTAGACACGAACACCGGCGTACTTTACCCAGGTTGGGGGCTGTCCTTGGAGATAATACCCCTACTCCTGCTCTACGGGGTCTTCGCATGATCACTAAGGCACTAGTGAATACAAGGTGCTCCTCGAGGTGTATGCTGGAGGTTGAAGCAGGCAGGGCTATCTCCCTTCTTCCTCTAGATATGAGTCTAAAGGGTGCCTTGGGGGGTTTATATAGGCCTACCCCCAGGGGTACAATGGTAATCGTGCCGGGTGCTGGACCCGACTGTCAGTGTTTCTAGACGCCGGCTTCTCCGCCGGCAGCTGGGGCCCACCGCCTGGTGGGCCCTCCGACTGGTCTGGTACAGAGCCGACATGCCGCTTCTGCCGTTGGCGGGTCTGGTAGGTGGCTGATCACTTTAGCCGTGATGCTAATGATGCAGGCTTGGTCAGGGGAGTGTGGCTATAGTCCCGCCGCCTGGAGGGAGATCACTGTAGCCACACCCCACCCCATCTGGTTAATGGAGCACGGGCCTCGAGGGAGTGGTCGGCCGCCTGCTGGAGGACGTCCTCCCATAGGTCCGACTGGTCTGGCTTCCGCCATCTTTCGAACTCTCTCTGCCTGGTAGGGCCCGCCATCCATAGGCCGTACCGACAGGCCGTCGTGGGAACAGGGTTCCGCCGGTCCGGAGTGGCGTCATGGGGGAAGTGGCTACAGCACCGCGCCGGGCGAAGATCTCCGCCTGTACGGGGCACTGTAGCCATGCCACGCCCGGGGTCCCGGGGTGAGGGGCTACACTGTATCCTCACCCTGTCTTGTCCTATTGATGAGGGGCGCGGACTCCAAGGGCATCGGTTGGCGCTGATGAAGCTATATACCAAGGGTAGGGTCATGGACCTGTCCACACTACCCTACCCAAGGACATCTCTAGAAGAAACCACCTGTCAATCGACCTAGAAATGTTACACTTGACTGACTCAAAGACACTCGACCATGAAGTCAACCACTCGACCATGAAGCCAACCACTCGACAGCCAGGAGATCTAAAGTCACTGCACGCTAACGGTCGGTCATTAAGTACCTTTTATGGTCATCATAGCACTTTATGTATAGCGTTACTAGAAACGCCCAACCTTAATGTATCTTAAACCCTGCATAACTAAGGGTCGGAGGGGTATGGCGGACTCTATATAAGCCACCCCCCTCCTCAGTGTAAAGGGTTCGCACCCCTGTAACTCACACGCATATAATCCAGTCGACCGCCTCTGGGCTACGAGACGTAGGGCTGTTACTTCCTCCGAGAAGGGCCTGAACTCGTAAATCTCTTGCGTATACAACTACTCCATAGCTAGGATCTTGCCTCTCCATCAGTACCCCCCTACACTACTGTCAGACTTAGAACCACGACAGTTGGCGCCCACCGTGGGGCAGGTGTCTTAGCGACTTACTGGAGAAGTTGCAATTTTTTCCGATCCCCTTCATCATGGTTTCAGGCGGAGTTTTGGTTGAGGGCCGCGAGATCCATCTCGGCGCGCTCAAGTTCGTCGCCGACGACTCTGCTTGGCTTCAGGAGGCTCTGCTCGACATCGACGCGCTCCCAGTCCGCGAAGCGACGCACTTCCGCGCGTGCATCCGCGGCGTCCTCCTGCGTCAGCCGTCGACCCAATATTGGTTGGCTTTGTGTCGTCCTCCCCCCTGTTTCCCGCCGGCGCAAGCGCTCCAGTCGGTCGAGGCTTCAGCGGTGGGTGAGACAAGCGGTGGCTCGCCAGTCGGCCACCCCCCAAGTCGCGGCAATCGAGCCCGACGAATCTCTCTACGGCATGTTCGATCTGTCGACTGGCTCCGCAGAGACTACATCCGAGTGCAACAGCAGTGATCCAGCGGCGGAGGTACTGATGGTCGATGGACCACGCGGTCCTCCCGGTTTTCCCGGCGCCGACGGAGGCAACGGCGGAGGCGATCCGTCGCATGCCCATGAAGAGTATCTCCCCGAGCCCCTCACTTCGCTGCAAAGGGGAGAACTTCGCCGCCGGAACATGGATGCGCTTCATACTCCTACCGTTGGAGCAACTCCCGAGGCTCGTGACTTAGAGGACGCACGCTTGGCCAACTTGGCTGAGTGCACTCGACTGGAGAACCTTCAGCGAGCACTCGACGAGCGTGCGCGGCAACGGGTTCCGGACTCCAGTCGACGTGAACTCTTTCCACCACCGACTCAGGTATACCGAACTCCGATTCAGAATTTAGCGGCTGCGGCCCGTATAGCAGAGTCAATTCAGCCTTCCCAGTCAGAGGCTGGCAGAGGCTTGATGCAGATCAGAGATTTACTCCGAGCAGCAGGAGATCAAAATTCAACTGTATCACAGTCGTAGAATAGGATTCACAGCAGATCCGTAGCAGCAAATACAGTCCAGTCGGCTCACAGCCCCAGATCGCCCCCGAGGCGTGAGGGGCGTGGAGACCGGCATGATCTGTACAAGAACCGTGAGCAGTATGATCACCGAATCGATCGCGATGATCGACGTCGAGTTCCCACCCCTCCCCCAAGGGGTGGATCGTATGCACCTCGACAACAGGATGATAGACGCCAGCACAGTGGTGGGCGAAGGATACCAGTCGACCCCAGGGAACCAGGCTTTGATGCGAGATCCATTATCGTTCAAGGTCTGGTCGATAGGAACAGAGCTCACTGAGAGGGTCACGACAGAGATGTACCCACCAGCAACAGAGTGCACGTCTCAGGACCAGAGTGTTTCAGCAGAGCCATCAGGGCCGCGGTGATTCCCCCCAACTTCAGGTTGGCGACTGGAGTCAGTAAGTTCACTGGTGAGTCCAAGCCTGATACTTGGCTTGAAGACTACCGAGTGGCTGTTCAGATCGGCGGCGGAAATGATGAGGTGGCCATGAAACATTTGCCTCTTCTGTTGGAGGGCTCGGCCAGAGCATGGTTGAATTAGTTGGCACCCAGCAGCATTTACACTTGGGAAGATCTTTCCCGAGTGTTTGTCAGAACGTTTGAAGGAATTTGCAAGCGACCAGCGGGACTAACAGAGCTGCAAACTTGTTTGCAGAAGTCGAATGAGACTTTGAGAGATTACATCCAGAGATGGATCACATTGCATCACACGGTAGAGAATGTGTCTGATCATCAGGCAGTCTGTGCCATCAAGGAAGGCCTTAAGTACAGAGAGCTAAACCTGAAATTCGGTCGAACCGGAGACATGTCTCTGAGTCGAATGATGGAGATAGCCACCAAGTATGCCAATGGTGAAGAAGAGGATCGGCTCTGGAGTGGCAAGCACAAGTCAGTCGCCCACGAAACCGGAGGAGGGAACTCCAGTCGGAAGCAGAAGCGGAAAGCCGAGCCAGCTGCTCCTGGGGAAACCTTGGCCATGACTCAAGGAAAATTTAAAGGGAAGCCCAAAGGGCCTTGGAACCCTAAGAAGGTGAAAGACAAGGAGGGAAATGACGTGATGGATTTGCCATGCCACATCCACACAAAGAAAGATGAAGAGGGTAAATTCATTTACCCAAAACATACCACTCGACAGTGTCGGCTCTTGATCCAGCAATTCCAGGGGAAACATCCCAAAGATAAGGAAAAGGAGTCGGACAAAGTTGAGGACAAAGAGGATAGTGATGATGGATATCCCCAGGTCAATTCCACTCTGGTGATTTTTGCTGACGTTGAGAGCAAAAAATCGATTGGAAGTTATCAACCGAGAAGTGAATATGGTTGCTCTGGAGACACCTAATTATCTGAAATGGTCTCAAACTGCCATCACATTCGACCAGTCTGATCACCCGACACACATAGCCACCCCTAGGAGGCAAGCTCTGGTCGTCGACCCAGTCGTTGAAGGCACTCAACTGACTAAAGTTTTGATGGATGGTGGCAGTAGCCTGAATATACTGTATGCAGAGACATTGAAAGGGATGGGCATTCCGATGTCCAGACTCAGTACCAGCAACATGAGTTTCTATGGAGTCATTCCTGGAAAGAAGGCTGCATCACTCGGTCAGATTGCTCTTGATGTAGTTTTCGGTGATTCCAAAAATTTCCGCAAAGAAAAGTTGACATTTGAAGTTGTGGATTTCCAGAGTGCCTATCATGCTATTTTGGGCAGGCTAGCTTATGCACATTTTATGGCTCGACCGTGTTACGTGTATATCAAATTGAAGATGCGTGGCCCCAAAGGTGTGATCACTGTTACCGGCAATCGGAAGAAGGTGGAAGAGTGCTTTTAGAAAGGCTCAAAGATCGCCAATGCTCAGATGGTAGCAGAAGAGTGGCAGGAGCACCAGAAAAATGCAGATCCGAGTGATTTGTTGCGAGCCAGGAAGCCAGCTACGAAATCAGCGTTTCAGTCGTTCGGTGAGACAAAACCGATTCACATTCACCCGACCGACCGCAATGCTGCTCCGACTAATATCTCTACAACGCTCGACCCCAAATAGGAAGAAGCGCTCATCTAGTTCCTCCGTGAGAACTGGGACATCTTCGCATGGAAACCTTCTGACATGTCGGGTGTTCCCAGGGGGCTGGCTGAGCACCGTCTACGAGTCGACTCAAAAGTGAAAGCTGTTAAAGAACATCTTCGATGGTCCGCCACCCAAAAAAGAAAGGCCATTGGCAAGGAGGTGGCTCGGCTCTTAGCAGTACATTTTATCCGAGAGATTTACCACTCCGAGTGGCTTGCCAATGTAGTCATGGTCCCCAAGAAGGACAAGTCACTTCGCATATGCATTGACTTTAAACATATCAATCGGGCCTGCCCGAAAGATCATTTTCCTCTCCCCCGCATCGACCAAATAGTCGACTCAACTGCGGGATGTGAGCGCCTATCTTTTTTAGACGCTTATTCCGGTTACCATCAGATCCGTCTGTATGGACCCGATGAGATCAAAACAGCTTTCATCACCCCCATTCGGGTGCTTCTTTTATGTCACCATGCCATTCGGCCTCAAGAATGCCGGAGCCATGTTCATGAGGATGATTCAGAAGTGTTTGCTCACTCAAATCAGTCGGGATGTGGAAGCATACATGGATGATATTGTGGTCAAGTCACGGAAAGGTTCCGACCTGCTGACTGACCTTGCTGAGACATTTGCCAACCTCAGGACGTATGATATCAAGCTTAATCCATCAAAGTGCACATTCGGAGTTCCTGGCGGAAAATTACTCAGTTTTCTCGTTTCCGAACGAGGAATCAACGCAAATCCAGAAAAAGTTGGTACTATACTCCGAATGAAACGACCTGTGCGTGTGCATGATGTTCAGAAGCTTACTGGTTTCTTGGCCGCTTTAAGTCGATTCATCTCTCGTCTCGGTGAAAAGGCATTGCCTCTTTACCGACTGATGAAGAAGTCAGACAAGTTCGAGTGGACTCCTGAAGCTGATGCAGCATTTGCAGAGCTAAAAGCCCTGCTTTCCACCCAGCCGGTGCTTGCTGCCCCGATCAACAAAGAGCCTTTACTGCTTTACATTGCAGCCACAGGACAAGTCGTTAGTACAGTACTTGCGGTCGAGCGGGAAGAAGAAGGAAAAGCCTTTAAAGTTCAGCGCCCAATATATTATATTTGTGAAGTTTTGACCCCATCAAAGCAAAGATACCCTCATTATCAGCAGCTTGTATATGGGATTTATATGACCATGAAGAAGGTTGCTCATTATTTCTCTGACCATTCCATTACAGTCGTCAGCAACGCTCCATTGTCAGAGATTCTGCACAATAGAGATGCAACTGGTCGAGTGGCAAAATGGGCGATTGAACTCCTTCCCCTAGATATCAGATTTGAGGCAAAGAAAGTCATCAAGTCCCAAGCAATAGCAGATTTCATCGCCGAGTGGACCGAACAGCAACTGCCGACTCAAGTTCACTCGGAGCACTGGACCATGTTCTTTGATGGTTCTAAGATGCTGATTGGATCCGGTGCTGGGGTAGTGTTGGTTTCCCCCCGAGGAGATAAGCTCAGATATGTGCTCCAGATGCACTTTGATTCCTCCATTAACGAAGCAGAATACGAAGCTCTTTTGTATGGGTTGCGTATGGCCATTTCACTCGGCGCCCGTCGCCTCATGGTCTATGGCGATTCAGATTTGGTGGTTAACCAAGTGATGAAGGAGTGGGACATCAGAAGCCCAGCCATGACTGGTTACTGCAATGCAGTAAGAAAGCTAGAGAAGAAATTCGAGGGGTTAGAGCTCCATCATATACCCCGACTGAAAAATCAAGCAGCCGACGATTTGGCAAAAATAGGTTCCAAGAGAGAAGCCATTCCCAGCGGTGTGTTTTTGGAACATATCCACATACCGTCAGTTCAAGAGGATCCTTTCACCGAAGATGCCCCGCAGCCAAAAAGTGCCATGGATCCGACTGAAGTTGAGGTCCTAGCCGTGGTCGACTTGATCATGGAACTTTTGGTCATCACTCCCGACTGGACAGTGCCATACATCGCGTATATCCTAAGGAAAGAACTCCCAGAGAATGAAGAAGAGGCTCGGCAGATCGTCCGTCGATCCAAGGCCTTTACTGTGATGAAGGGACAGTTGTACAGGGAAAGCTCGACTGGAGCCAGTCAGAAATGTATAACGCCAGAGGAGGGTCGGATAATTCTTGACGATATCCACTCGGGGACCTGTGGCCACCATGCGTCCTCTCGGACTATTGTGGCTAAAGCATACTGAGCGGGGTTTTACTGGCCCAGAGCAAATGAAATGGCGAAAGAGATAGTCGACAAGTGTGAAGGATGTCAGTTCTATTCCAATATGTCACACAAGCCCTCCTCAGCCTTGAAGACCATTCCAATCGTCTGTCCCTTCGCTGTCTGGGGATTAGATATAGTTGGACCATTGAGAACTGGCAGGAGTGGTTTCACCCACGTACTGGTGGTAGTCGACAAGTTCACCAAGTGGATCGAAGCCAAGCCTATCAAGAATCTTGATGCCAGCACTGCTATCAGCTTCATCAGAGAGTTGATATTCAAATATGGAGTTCCGCATAGCATCATCACTGATAATGGGTCAAACTTCGATTCCGACCAATTCAAAGCCTTTTGCGCCTCTCAAGGCACACGAGTCGACTACACTTCTGTCGCTCACCCCTAGTCGAATGGACAAGCAGAAAGAGCAAACGACCTAATTCTCAAAGGACTGAAACCCCGGTTGATGTGTGATCTCAAACACGCAGTAGGCGCGTGGGTCGACAAACTTCCATCAGTTCTTTGGGGATTGAGGACTACTCCTAATCGGTCGACTGGGCGAACTCCATTCTTTCTGGTCTACGGAGCTGAAGCAGTTCTGCCGAGTGACCTGCTTCACAATGCACCCTGAGTTGAGCTCTACTCTGAAGATGAAGCAGAACAAGCCCGTCAGGACGCAGTCGACCTTCTAGAAGAAGAAAGAGAGATGGCCATGATCCGGTCGACCATCTATCAGCAAGACTTGCGTCGATTCCATGCCAGAAATGTGAAGAGTCGAGCCTTCCAAGAAGGAGACTTGGTCCTCCGAGTGGACCAACAGAAGCCACACAAACTTGCCCCTACTTGGGAAGGCCCCTTCATCGTCACCAAAGTTCTCCACAATGGAGCATACCACCTTTACAATGTCGGCCGCCAGATTGATGAGCCACGAGCTTGGAATGCGGACCTGCTCCGCCCCTTTTACACTTAAGTACTTACTCGGATGAGATGTAATAAAAGTACTCCTATGGTTTGCTTACCAAAGACAAAAGTGTTATAATTTTCCCATTGATTGTTGTTGCTTTTGTTTGTGTGAGAAATCCCCCAGTGGGTGGCTTAGCCGCGAATGCGTCTCACCTAAGTTTGTAAAAAAAAATCCTACCGAGTGACGAGCAAGCCTCTCACTCGGAGGCTTACTGCGAATCCGATTCGCCTAAGTGTTTGGAAATCCTACCGAGTGACGAGCAAGCCTCTCACTCGGAGACTTAGCTGCGAATCCGATTTGCCTAAGTGTTTGGAAATCCTACCGAGTGGATAGCAAGCCTCTCACTCGGAGGCTTAGCTGTGAATCCGATTCGCCTAAGTGTTTGGAAATCCTACCGAGTGGAGAGCAAGCCTCTCACTCGGAGGCTTAGCTGCGAATCCGTTTCGCCTAAGTATTTGAAATCCTACCGAGTGGAGAGCGAACCTCCCACTCGGGGGCTTAGCTGCAGTCCAGTACTCGCCTAAGTGTTTGAAATCCCACAGAGTGGAGAGCGAACCTCCCACTCAGGGGCTTAGCTGCAGTCCAGTACTCGCCTAAGTAACAAAAAATCCTACCGAGTGGAGAGCAAACCTCCCACTCAGAGGCTTAGCTGCAGTCCAGTACTCGCCTAAGTACGAAATCAATGTGCGTTCTGCAAGGACGACGAGGTGCAGGTCGACTGCTACCTTCTCCTTCGGAGCTATGCCACAAATACAAAAATCCTACCGAGTGGAGAGCGAACCTCCCACTCAGGGGCTTAGCTGCAGTCCAGTACTCGCCTAAGTAACAAAAAATCCTACCGAGTGGAGAGCAAACCTCCCACTCGGAGGCTTAGCTGCAGTCTAGTACTCGCCTAAGTGTTTGAAATCCTACCGAGTGGAGAGCAAACCTCCCACTCGGGGGCTTAGCTGCAGTCCAGTACTCACCTAAGTGTTTGAAATCCTACCGAGTGGAGAGCAAACCTCCCACTCGGGGCCTTAGCTGCAGTCCAGTACTCGCCTAAGTGTTTGAAATCCTACCGAGTGGAGAGCAAACCTCCCACTCGGGGGCTTAGCTGCAGTCCAGTACTCGCCTAAGTGTTTGAAATCCTACCGAGTGGAGAGCAAAACTCCCACTCGGGGGCTTAGCTGCAGTCCAGTACTCGCCTAAGTATGAAATCCATTTCGATCCGCAAGGACGACGAGGTGCAGGTCGACTGCTGCCTTCTCCTTCAGAGCTCCGCCACAAATACAATGTGCGCTCTGCAAGGACGACGAGGTGCAGGTCGACTGCTACCTTATCCTTCGGAGCTCCGCCACAAATACAATGTGCGCTCTGCAAGGACGACGAGGTGCAGGTCGACTGCTACCTTCTCCTTCGGAGCTCCACCACAAATACAATGTGCGCTCCATCCCGATCCACAAGGACGCAAGTCGACTGCAATCTGTGCTCCATCCCTACCTGCAAGAGTGCGTCACAAGCACTAAAATATATTCTGAGTGAAGAACAGTGTTTGCTCGAAGACAAATGCAAACATATTCAACGGCAAAGCCAAGTTCAGATAGCATCCTACGGATTCAGAAGTGCTCAGGCATCAAGCCTGTAAAAGTTTATCGGTTACAAAACCACTCGGCATTCCGAGGCAAATTTAAGGCATCAAGCATAGAAGTTTTTTACTCCTCCGGTGGAGGACTGGAAGGCGCGACAAACTAGTCCAGGTCGATTCCATCTGCAATCCAAGTGGCAGCAGCAATGAAGGTCTCCATGAAAGATTGGAAGTCATTCTTATTGGTATTGGCCACTTTGAGAGACGCCAACTTGTCCTCTCGCGCATCCTTGCAGTGAATACGGACCAGAGACAGAGCATCATCAGCACCACACCTGGCAGAAGACTTCTTCCATTCTTGCACTCGACCTGGAACTTCATTCAGTCGAGTCATCAGAGACTCGAGGTCATTTTGAAGCGTCTCTCTCGGCCAGAGTGTCGTGTTGATCCGTGACGCCGCGACCTTCAGTCGAGCAAGATAGTCGACCACACCAGCAACACGAGACTCCAGCCGGAGCACGTTCATGGCAGTTTCATCCATCACGGGAGAATTAATGGGATCCAAGCCTGTCTCCAATCGACTGGTCTACTCCTCGAAGTTTTGGCAGAATTCTGTAAACACAACTCAAAGATGAGCCAGCGGTTCTATGATGAGTCGGTGATTACAAGTCGGTTGGGTAAGAGAGATTACCCTTAAGCATGATGGATAACTTCTTGGCGAGTCCTCTCAGATAAGCCTCTAGATCGTTCTTCTTCCCCACCAGTTCACTAGCCTTGTCACTCAGAGCAATCTTGTCATTCTTCAGACGGCTGACTTCCTTGTTGTCCGCGTCGAGAGCAGCTTTCAGGTTGGCGTTCTCCTCTTCAAGTTTACCGACTGAAGCTAGCTTCTCTTCGGCAAGCTTCGTTTTATCCAAAGCCACCTTCTGCGCCTCGGCAAGTTCCTGGTCCTTCTTCTTCAGAGCCTCCTTCATTTTATCTACAAAATGACAATGAGATCAGAATCAAGAATGGGCAGAAGGATAAGAACAGTCGTCAAGTTCTCACCAATCATACCTTTTGCTTCGTCCTTTGCCTTCTGGAAGTTCTCCTGAACAAGCTTCAAGTCAAGGTCGAGCTGGATATGTTTGTTTTCCAATTCAGTATAGCGAGCCACAAGCTCGCAAGATTTCCGCGAAAGAGTCAGTCGACAGATATCAAAGAGAGGTTGCTTCTGAGTAACTAAGAGAAAAACCGTAGCATTTCTAAGACTACAGTCGAATCAAAATATTCAACAGTAGTCTCGGGGACTACACCCAGTGGGTGCACTCAGCGTGCCCCCACTAGTTTTATCGACTTGATCCGATCAGTCGACCGAAAAGAACAAAGAGATCTCATCATGATCTACAAAAAAGAGTTCTTCAGACTACAGTCGACTGCCAGCAGTCCACCGTAGTCTCGGGGACTACACCCAGTGGGTGCACTCGGCGTGCCCCCACCGGTTCCAAGATTCCATTCGACATGGTCCGACCAGACCGAATGAAGAAGTTGGAATGAGGAAATTCAAAATACAAAGACTACGGTCGACTGCCAGCAGTCGACCATAGTCTCGGAGACTACACCCAGTGGGTGCACTCAGCGGGCCCCCAGCACTTCAAAAAATCAATTGACACACCCAGTGGGCGTACAGACTCAAAGATCTTTGGAAAGGAAGTCTTTAGATAACATATCCTAACAGAACAAGCGGTGACCAACTAACCTGGACATTGCTCTGGAGGGCTGAGCTAGCATTATAAGCCGCTTGGCTGGCTTCCCGGATTGCCTTCACCTGCTCCATCATGATCCCCGCCTGGCGTATAGCCACCTTAGCAGCACCCGCTTGGTCCTCTGGGATGTGGTGCGTGGCGAAAAGGGAGGGCGGATCAACAATCGAAGATGAAGGTCGGGCACTCATCAGCGGCACAACGAAGGACACAGAATGCCGAGTGACATCACCACCTTCTTGAACCAATGCCTCAGGCACTGATGCAGTCCGAGTGGTCTTGCCAGCCGGCGCCTTTTTGTTCTTCCTCCCCCTAAGTGGCACCTCATCGTCATCATCACGGAGATCAATGACGTGAGGAGGAGCTGCAGGATAAATCCAGAGTTAGAAATGAAAATCCAATCGACCAGAAGGGAAACTACAAGAGGGCGTACCAGGGTTGGAGGTGGCAGCGTCTTCCATTTCTTGGTCGTCATTCTTGGCGGAGGTCTCGGAGGTAGCAGCACTGCAGATTTCAGAAACCAGTCGGTTAGTCGATGAGTTGACCAAGAGTTCGTCCGTGCTAAACAAGAAAACACAAGTCCTGCCGTTACCCGGAGATAGTGGGAATGGCCATTCTCATCTTGGGCAAGGCCTTCAGCGGCTTGGACGGCTTCGACTGCTTCGACGCTTTCTCAGTCGGCGCCGGAGAAGCCGCCCGAGGGTGTTTGGACGACTGCACAACAGGCACGGCCGCTTTTTCACGCTCACTCGCGGGGTCGTGAGCGAGCTTGGATCGCCTTTCTGTGCGAGGAGGATCGACTTCCTCCTCCTCCTCTTCGCTGGAGCCGTCTTCAACCTCTTCCCCCTCACCGTCAGATTGCCACTCCTCCTCCTCACTTTCACCTCCACTCGCCTCTCCCTCCTCGGTTTGTTCTTGCGCCCTGTTGGGCGTCGAATACATCTCTGTCGTGGCCTAGAAGACAACAAACAATACAAAAGTCAGTCGATTGATTTTAAGCAAACAGAATGGAGAAAGCAGAATCACAGTCGGAAATGCATAATTGGACCTTGTCTACTTCGTATGAGTGGTCAAGTGGAACAATCCTCCTGGCCCCTCGGGGGTTGTCTTTGTTCCTTGTGATGCTCGCCATCCACCGCTCCAGCGTGGCATCGTTAATCTCCTCCGGATGGATCTGAGTGGTGTCCTCAGTGCCAGAATACAACCACATTGGATGATCTCGAGCTTGGAGCAGCTGGATGCGTCGTCGGAGGACGACCTCCAAGAGGTCCATGCCAGTCACCCCGTCACGGATGAGCTGCACGACATGCTCGACCAGCACCTTCACCTGCGCCTTCTCTTCCGGGACCACCTTCAAAGAGGAAGGCTTCCTCACTCGTTCCATGGAAAAAGGAGGGAGCCCAGTCGACTGCCCTGACGTCGGCTGGTCTTTGCAGTAGAACCAGGTCGACTGCCATCCACGGACTGAGTCGGGTAAGATCATGGTCTAAAAGGAGCTTTTTCCTCTAGCTAAACCCCAAGACCCCCACACATCTGAATCACTTGAGTCCTCTCCTCACTCGGATTGGCCTTCTTCACCGTCTGGGAGCGACAGGTGAAGATGTGCTTGAAAAGACCCCAATGAGGTCGGCAACCCAAGAAATTCTTGCACAAGGACACAAAAGCAGCAAGGTACACGATGTTGTTGGGTGTGAAGTGGTGGAGTTGCGCCCCAAAGAAATTTAGAAATCCCCGAAAGGAAAGGTGAGGCGGCAAAGAAAACCCACGGTCGACGTGGGTGGCCAAGAGAACGCACTCACCCTCCTGAGGCTGCGGTTCTAACTCCCTCCCTGGGAGCCGCGCCGATCCATGGGGGATCAGCCCTCCGCCGGCCAGGTCGTCAAGATCTGCTTGACTAATTGTCGAGCGGATCCAGTCGCCCTGGATCTAGCCTGGCGGCAGGCCGGTCCTCGATGATGATCCGCTCCGACTAGTCCCCCCGCCCTTCGCCTTAGCTGTCGCTTTCTTCGCCCGCTTTAGAGCTGCCGTCTTCTCTTTCACCATCGTCACCGACGAGGCACGCACGGAGCAGCGACGCTGAGGCAGAAGTAAACGCGGCGGAGAAGTCTGGAGAAGAGAGGGGGGAATGAGGACGCACTGTTCAAAAACCCCTGTCTGGCGCTTTATATAAGGTTGCTTCCGAGTGACTGACATGTAGGCCCGGGCGATCCTATCAAATCCTGCAACAGTCGCGCGCGTGATACGTGGCGAAAAAGGTGGTGTGGAGATCAAGGCGTCCCTGCCTTATCCCATCCGATTACTGTGGCCTCGCTCCGTCCCAAAATTCACTGCGCGCTTCCCAAAATTCGAATCCCACAAAATCCGCGGGCAGCAGAACAACTTGTCAGACAGAGGATCCCCTCCACATCGTCACTTGGAGTTTTTCAAGTAAAGAAATTCACTCGACGGACACAAAGAATGGATCAAGGCGACTGAAAAAGAAGTTGGTGCCGTCACCTAAGGTTCATTGATCTAGAACAAGACATTCTCATAGCACGAGACATGGGTCGGAAGAGTTCTCAACTCCTTCCCCACTCAAACCTCGATCCATTCGGGGGCTAATGATGAAGCTATGTACCTAGGGTAGGGTCATGGACATCTCTAGAAGAAACCACCTGTCAATCGACCCAGAAGTGTTCCACTCGACTGACTCAAAGACACTCGACCATGAAGTCAACCACTCGACCATGAAGCCAACCACTCGACAGCCAGGAGATCTAAAGTCACTCTGCACGCTAACGGTCGGTCATTAAGTAGCTTTTATGGTCATCACAACACTTTATGTATAGCGTTACCAGTAACGCCCAACCTTAATGTATCTTAAACCCTGCATAACTGAGGGCCGGAGGGGTCTGGCGGACTCTATATAAGCCACCCCCTCCTCAGTGTAAAGGGCTCGCACCCCTGTAACTCATACACATATAATCCAGTCGACCGCCTCCAGGCTCCGAGACGTAGGGCTATTACTTCCTCCGAGAAGGGCCTGAACTCGTAAATCTCTTACGTATACAACTACTCCATAGCTAGGATCTTGCCTCTCCATTAGTACCCCCCTACACCACTGTCAGACTTAGAACCCCGACAACCGCCTGCTAGAAGCCGGCCTCTGCGGAGGCCATCTGCTAGGAGTAGGCTTTCCTTGCGTCCGTCTGTTGGCGTTTGGCCGCCTTCGAGCAGCCAGCCGTTGAACCAGCCGGCCACCGGAAGGCGGTGCTTCACTCTGGAGTCTCGTGGGGCGAAGCCGGCCCAAAGTCTCGAATGGTTCAGGGACTCGGGTTAGGCTACCCGTGGCCCATGACTCTAACAGCCATAATATCATCTTTGACAATATCCCAACACACCTGGTAAAATTTAACAGAAATATTATCAGGTCCAGATGCTGTATTGGGAGCCATGTCAAAAAGAGATTCCTTGACTTCTGACTCTGTAAATGCTCGGCAAAGATCAAGGTTATCATTCTCAGTGAGCTTCACGTCGTCCGTCCACGTCTCAGGGTCTAAGTGAAATTGATTACCAGGAGCGGGACCAAATAAGTTTTTATAAAAACTAGTGGCATGAACAATCAGATTGTCCATGTCCTCTATTGTCACCTCCTCACCCACCTTAAGTGAATGGATGTTATTTTTATGTTTTCGCCCATTGGCAATCTTATGGTAGTAATCTGTGTTTAAATCCCCTTTGAGGAGCCAACACTCGTGGGATTGTTGTAACCAGAAGATTTCTTCGTTAATGAACAAGTCGTGCAGTTCAAAGTTGGCATCCATCTTCCTACTGTAGAGTTCAGGAGGAAGTGGCCCATCTTCTTCAAGCTCTTCGAGCATAGACAGTTCCAATCTAAGATCTTCTTTCCTTTTCTTATCATGACCATATCTATCAGACCCCCGACCTTTAAAATAGGTTTTAAATCTATTGAGTTTAATATTTAATATATCAATGGGGTCAGATGATTTGACATTTCTAGTCCGGGTTTTTCTGACTAGTGGCAGGAATCTGTCATCTTTAATCCAGGAAAGGTCGAAACGAAATTCTCTCGGCTTAGGGGTATCTCTCCCCACATCACCCAAAGAGAGCAACAAAGGATTGTGATCAGAAATCTCTCGGACTAGTTTTCGTATCGAGACCAGAGGATACATGTCCTCCCAATCTTCTGACATGAGGATATGGTCTAGCATATCCAACGTGGGGTGAGCCTGGTTATTAGTCCACGTATATTTTCCCCCATTGGTATGAATCTCACGTAGAGCTAGGGTACTAATGATACAGTTAAATAGATCAACAGGCTTGTGATTGGACACTTTCTTGTTCTTCTCCCCAGAATGTCTCGGGATGTTGAAATCACCCCCAACAATGTAGGGCACCTACATTCCATTGCATATGGCGGCCAGCTCAATCAGAAAATCTCTCTTCAGTTCTTCATGAGCTGGCCCATAAACTACCAGCAAGCCCCACTTAAGATTCTTGTGTTTATCTTGCAGCACTAGTTGTAGGATGTGATTGCCCTTATGGCAGGAAACTATTTCAAAATGATCTCTCCTAACACCACACAAGATACCACCAGATTTTCCAATAGAAGGGATCCAAATTCCAGTGAAAGATGCTAAAATGATCAATTCTCCTCAAGCATTTAGGGGAGAAATATTTTTTCATAGTCTCTTGAAGACCCAGAAAATCAAGGGAATGGTCATTGATCATGTCTGAGAGGCAGGTGGCCATCCCTTTCTTGCCTACCCCTCGACAATTCCAAATGAGATCTCTCATTTGGAACACTTTTTGTGGAATTTGGAACGAGTAATCCTACTAGGAGGTAATGGGTTACAGCTCAGATCATTTTCTGAGTTGATGTTTTTCTGACTCCTAGTCACAGGCCTAGGAGTCTTGATACTGACCTTCCTCTGTTTTTTCTTTCTAGTTCTACTAGAGGACAAATGCTCCAAAGCATGTTCTTCTTGATCAAGCCAAGCTAAATTAATGGGGCTGCTCTTGCCCAACCCACCAACAACCATTATATCCTCATCTATCCCCTGGGCAAGGGTTTCAGTTTTATTTTTGTCATCTAACTCTCCTCTGAGTTTTTCTAATTCTCTGATAATTACAACCGAATCAAACTTATCATCAGGAATATCTACCCCCATTTTATTGGCTGTACTAATCAATTCTTAGTTGGATAGAACTTCAAAGGAATTTTTACAAGCATGCATGAGATTACCTTCCAGGTCTTTTTTGTTGGCCAGCTCCACAGCCCTGTCCTCCATCTTGTCCTGCATTCTTGAGGTGTTACGCTTGCTGAACTTAACCGCAGCTTCAGGGGCTAGTGGGGGAGTAAGAACGATCTCCTCAAAATGACCCGGAGATGGGAGTTGTACCACATAGTCACTTGAAGTTTTCAGGCCAGGATCTGTTTCACACATCACCTCCATAAACTGAGCCAAGTTAGTAACAGTGGGTGAAGGGGTCAAAAAGTTTCATTATGTAAATCACCATTCACCTGAACATCTTGTGAACAGGTCCCCACAGCAACAGACTCCCTGGGAATGATCCACTTGGAGGAGTCCAGATTCTCCCCACATGCAGCCTCATCAATTTCTTTATGCATAGTTTCAATAAGGAGGGATGCATCTTGTTCACTCTCAGATGAGATCTCCTCCTCTTTCTCATCTATGTCAGTAGGAAGCAGGCGACACGCCTTGCCCCCACGGTAAGAACTGTCAGGTTTCCCAGATCGATGAGTATCAGGAGGGCTTTCTTTTTTCTCATGATCTGTACGTTTCCTCATAGGAGTATACTCCGGTTTACTTTTCTCATCAGCAACAGGATCTACAGTTTCTTCCTCAACAGGATTTCTGATCAAGATTTCTTCAATCTCATAAGTGAACTTG